>NC_038250.2:31898008-32052337 GCF_000004515.6 Glycine max | reverse complement strand
GAGTCGGAAGCAGTGTCAGACTCACCGTAGCACCTTCTCATATGCAAATGACTGCAACTCACTCTCTCCAGAAAGGTGATGACAAAATTTAACAATTCTGTGCAGGTGAATCTTCCACTGGTAATTCTGATTTGCAGAAGCAGCACATCCCTCCTCTTCCATTCCCTCCAAGAGCAGTTTCCAACAAAAAAATGGAAGAGGCAGAGAAAGAGATCTTGGAAACATTTAGAAAAGTAGAGGTAAACATACCTCTGCTGGATGCAATAAAGCAAATTCCAAGATATGCTAAATTCTTGAAGGAGTTGTGCACTAATAAGCGGAAGCTTAAAGGAAGTGAATGAATTAGCATGGGCAGAAATGTCTCCGCATTGATTGGTAAATCTGTCCCCCAAATTCCTGAAAAATGTAAAGATCCAGGTACATTCAGCATACCTTGTATTATAGGGAATAATAAGTTTGACAATGCCATGCTAGATTTAGGAGCTTCTGTTAGTTTTATGCCTCTGTCTATTTTTAATTCTCTATCTCTAGGTCCCTTGCAGTCAACTGATGTGGTAATTCATTTAGCTAATAGAAGTGTTGCCTATCCTGTTGGTTTCATAGAAGATGTCTTAGTTAGAGTTGGTGAACTGATTTTCCCTGTTGATTTTTATATTTTGAATATGGAGGATGGATTTTCTCAAGGATCAGTTCCCATCATTTTAGGCAGACCCTTTATGAAAACTGCTAGAACTAAGATAGATGTATATGCAGGCACACTATCCATGGAGTTTGGTGATATAACTGTTCATTTTAATATTCTGGATGCTATGAAATACCCATCTAAAGATCTTTCTGTATTTCGTGCTGAAATAATTGACCATGTTGTTGATGAATACATGACTGATCTTTATTCTAATCTGCATGCCTCTCACTCTTCATGCATTGAGTATGAAATTGTACTTGATCATATGTCTGAATTTGATGCTGAGAGTGAATCTGAAAGTGATATTGATTGCATGTCTGGTGGTGGTGTTTTGCCTCTTGAGATTGATTTTATAGAGTCAGATAGGACTAACCATGTTTCAGGAAGTACACATACCTCTGACTTTCTTTATGTGGTACAGGCTGAAAAACCATCTCCTTCTACCACTATCTAGCCGGCCACACCAGAATTGAAGCCTCTGCCATCAAATTTAAAATACGCTTACTTGGATGACAGCAAAAGTTTTCCAGTGATTATATCTGTCTCCCTTGTTGATGAGCAAGAGAAGTTGTTGTCTGTTCTCAAGAAGCATAAGAAGGCTATAGGCTGGACCCTGGCAGACATTCCTGGTATTAGCCCATCCACATGTATGCATCAAATAAATTTAGAGGATGGAGCTAAACCAGTAAGACAGCCACAGAGAAGACTCAACCCGGTGATTCTTGATGTAGTGAAGAAGGAGATAACCAAGCTTTTGCAAGCTGGAATCATTTATCCTATCTCCGATAGCCAATGGATGAGTCCCGTCCAGGTAGTCCCGAAGAAGACCGGCCTCACAGTGATAAAAAATGAGAAGGAGGAGCTGATTCCTACTCGGGTGCAGAATAGTTGGAGAGTCTGCATTGACTATAGGAGGCTAAACCAGGTTACCAAAAAGGACCATTTTCCCCTGCCATTCATTGACCAGATGCTTGAACACCTGGCAGGTAAATCTCACTACTGTTTCCTTGATGGTTTTTCTGGTTATATGCAAATTACTATTGCTCCTGAGGATCAGGAAAAGACCACATTCGCCTGCCCCTTCGGCACTTTTGCCTATAGGAGGATGCCTTTCGGCCTGTGCAATGCCCCTGGTACCTTCCAGCGGTGCATGATTAGTATTTTCAGTGATTTCTTAGAAAATTGCATAGAGGTGTTTATGGATGATTTCACTGTATATGGATCCTCTTTTGATGGTTGTTTGGATAGTTTGGAAAAAGTTTTGAATAGATGCATCGAAACTAATCTTGTTCTAAATTTTGAAAAATGTCATTTTATGGTTGAGCAAAGTATAGTTTTAGGCCACACTATTTCCAATAAGGGTATTGAAGTAGATCCTGCAAAAATTTCTGTTATTTCACAATTGCCTTACCCCTCTTGTGTTCGAGAGGTGCGATCTTTTCTTGGTCATGCAGGATTCTACAGGCGCTTTATAAGAGATTTTAGCAAAGTAGCCCTTCCACTGTCCAACTTGTAGCAAAAGGAGGTGAAGTTTGACTTTAATGACAAATGCAAAGAGGCTTTTGATTGCCTCAAAAGAGCGCTGACTACCACCCCCATCATCCAGGCACCCGACTGGACAACCCCTTTTGAGCTTATGTGTGATGCATCAAATTATGCATTAGGGGCTGTCCTTGCTCAGAAAATTGATAAATTGCCCAGGGTGATATATTATGCTTCTAGGACTTTAGATGCTGCCCAAGCGAATTATACTACTACTGAGAAAGAGCTTATAGCCATAGTTTTTGCTCTTGAAAAATTTCGATCTTATTTGCTTGGTACCCGCATTATTGTTTATACTGACCATGCAGCTCTAAAGTACTTGTTGAAGAAGGCTGATTCTAAGCCTAGGTTGATCCGATGGATGCTTTGGCTCCAAGAGTTTGACTTAGAGATCCGTGATAGGAGCAGAGCACAAAATTTAGTTGCTGATCATTTGAGTCGGATCGAATGTGTATCTGATGCGGATTCACCCATTCGGGATGATTTCCCGGATGATCATTTGTATATACTATATAGTATTTCTGACTCTCTTTCTACTCCCTGGTTTGCTAACATTGTCAATTATTTAGTTGCTTCTGTTTTTCCTCCCTCAGCATCTAAGGCCCAAAAAGATAAAATTAAAAGTGATGCTAAGCATTTTATTTGGGATGACCCCTACTTGTGGAAATTGTGCAGTGATCAGGTAATTAGACAGTGCATTCCAGATCATGAGACTGACTCAGTCCTGCAGTTTTGTCATTCTTCCGCACCGGGAGGTCATCTGGGTGTTCAAAGGACAGCTCACAAAGTGCTTGATTGTGGCTTTTATTGGCCCACCATCTTTAAAGATGCGTGGAAGATCTGCAGCACTTGTGAGCAGTGTCAGAGAGCAGGAAATACACTTACATGGCGACAACAAATGCCTCAGCAACCTATGCTATTCTATGAGGTGTTTGATGTCTGGGGTATCGATTTCATGGGCCCTTTTCCTGTCTCTTTTGGTTATGTTTACATTCTCCTTGCAGTTGACTATGTTTCAAAATGGGTGGAAGCCAAGCCCACTAGAACTAATGATGCTAAAGTTGTTGCATATTTCGTTAGATCTAATATGTTTTGCAGGTTTGGAGTACCTAAAGCAATTGTTAGTGATCAAGGAACCCATTTTTGCAACAGAACAATGCATGTCTTGCTTAAAAAGTACGGGGTGGTACACAGGGTATCCACACCATACCACCCCCAGACCAATGGACAGGCAAAAATTTCTAACAGGGAGATCTAGAGAATTTTAGAGAAGATTGTGCAGCCAAGTAGGAAAGATTGGAGTACCAGGCTTGATGATGCTCTTTGGGCACATCGAACTGCCTACAAAGCACCCATAGGAATGTCTCCTTATTGGGTTGTCTTTGGAAAGACATGTCATCTTCCAGTGGAAATTGAGCACAAAGCATACTGGGCAGTGAAGACTTGCAACTTCTCTATGGATTAAGCTGGTGAGGAAAGAAAGTTGCAACTGAGTGAGTTAGATGAAATCCGCCTAGAAGCCTACGAGAATGCCAAGTTCTACAAAGAAAAGACCAAGAAGTTCCATGATAGCATGATAGTTAAGAAGGACTTCATGGTTGGGCAAAAAGTATTATTGTATAATTCTAGGCTTGGACTCATGAGTGGTAAGTTGAGGTCTAAGTGGATTGGTCCTTTTGTTGTTACTAATGTTTTTCCTTATGGTACAGTTGAGATCAAAAGCGACTCCACAAACAAGAGCTTCAAGGTCAACGAACATCGACTTAAGCCATTCCTCACAAACCCTTCTTTAGTGGACTTAGTGGTGGAAGAGACTTCCTTACTCCACCCTACTCTTCCTCCACCATAACTTAGGGAGTTCTTCTTTTCCTATCTCCTTCTTTGCTTTTATTACACTTGTCTGATTCTATTTGATGGTTTAATTGTTTTTAATCTTTTAATTGTGTTACATTGAGGACAATGTGTTGTTTAAGTATGGGGGGGGGGGGGGGGGAGTGTTCTTTGGTTTTACCAATTTGGTTGGTTTTGTTAATTTGTTAATTGGGTTAATTTGTTAATGTTGTTAGTTTTTTCGGATTTCTAGTTTAATATTTTGGGTCAATTCTGTGTGCATGTACGACTTTGCATGTTTTTCTTTGAATTATAGGATATGTTCAAGAAATGGGTAATTGTTTTGAAAATAAAAGTTCTTGACATTTTGTGACTTGAAATCCTTGATTCTCCTCTACATGTCATGATAGTTTTGAAAGCTCAATTTGAAAGTGATGAGTTTGCCTTTGTGAGAATTTGAGCCATCCATCATCATAATCATTTGGTGTGTTTTGCCCCATTGATTGCTTGCACAATAGCCTTGGCTTGATTCTTGTTGATGCTTCCTAATTCACATGCATATTTGGAAATGATTGAGGCAATTTTGTTCTTATAAGCTTCTAGACAAATGGACTTACCTTGAATTAATTCCTTTGATAGCCCTTTTGAGCCTTGTTTCCCTTTCCTTGTTTTGAAGCTCACTACAAGCCTTAAGTGAAAAACCATGATATCACCATATCCTTAAGGAATTTTGGAGCTTTGGAATTGTTTTGGGAATAAGTGTGGGGGGTTTTTGTTTCATTGGATAACATGTTTTGTTGGCTATGCTTCATGATGTATTTTGGGCCATACTTGATGTACATTGTATATTGGTTAAATGTTGGACATGCTGAATGAGATGCTGTTTCTCAAAGGCTACAGAGCAAAAAAAAAAAAAAAATCGGAAAAGAAAAAGAAAAGCAATAAAGTTGAGTGAATAAGATCTTAAATGGAAAAAGAATGATGAGACTCTTGGTTCTACTCTTTATGTTTAAATTTTATCTTTAGTTCTTTTTATTTTTTTTTTCATTTTTTTTCTTAATATGCACTTATTCCCCATTGCTTCTCTATTCCTTTGGGATTTAGCCACTTAGTCCATATTTTTCCATACCTTGTCCTTGGCCCCATTACAACCTTTAAAGACCTTTTGATCCTCATGTGCTTGTGTTTATGGGTTGATTGTCAATTTTAGAATCTTGCCAAGTTTATGTGGTGTTTGTTTTCATGGGTGCTTTGAGGGTAAATAGTAGCCTAGACACTTGAGAGATAGAGTGTATATCTTGTGAGGCTTTATCACTTTTCATTCTTGAGCTGATTAACTATTTTGCTATGATTGGGTTGCTTGGATGATTTTCATGAATGTCTTGACTTTTCGGATCTCCTTATGTTAGATGTTACCCATTACTTTCATTCCTTGATGTTCATTGAGAAATATGTGAATGTTTTTGTTTGTCTCTCTTTGATATCCGTGGATTTTGTTCTTTGTTTCATTTTGCCCAGGAGTGCAAAAGCCTAAGTATGGGGGGTTTTGATGTGCCATCATTTTCTTCTATTTCTTAAACCCTTTTTGCACCATTTTAATTACTGATTAGTCTTAATTGTCAAATTAATTAGGCAGTTTTATTATTTGGGCTCATTTAGCTAATTTGATCTTTTTAATCTAATTTTAGGAATTAATGAAACATTGGCCTTAATCTGGATTTTGGTTGTGGACTTGAAGATGGCAAATAAAACAGCGTTTACCTTAGTTAATTTCTAATTAGGAGATTGCAATTTTATTTTATGTGGTTCAGTGTTTATTTCATTTTGGGCCAGAATATTGTAATAGGGCCCAGTGACTTTGAGTGACTCTTTTTAAATAGCAGCCTTAGGATTTGTGGGAGGCTATTCTGTTAGACTATTATTCAGAGCATAGGGTTTATGGCTTTTACGTTTTTTAGTTCTAATGCTACTGTTCACATAATGCAATTTTCCATTTTCTGCTTCTAATTACAATTTCGTTCTTGTTTCTTCTTCTTCCTTCATTTACGTTTCTGCTTCATTTATGTAACATCCTGGAAATTTCTATCCGGAATTTTTGGAAACGATGTATTTTGAATGATTATATATAAGTATTATTCAGTGTATATGCCTATATGTTCTTGGTAGAAGTAGGAATAGCGGGGGGCAAGATATGCGGGTTAGGCTAATTAAGGGAGAGAAATCCATAACTGGGAGGTTATGGGTTAATTCCTAATTAATTAGTTAAAAATCATCGTTTTGCGTGCGACTTAAAATTTAACGAAACCAACCTCTAAACCACGCTCGGGGTTTCATTCTGAGCGTTTTGATATATATATTGCTTGCTTTCGAAAACTGGCCCCGGCGGACGCAGAGAAACGCGAGAAACTGGAATCAGAGAAACGACACGCAAACCGAGGCAGGATTTTAGCATTTCAAAGGTCAGATTTTTCTCACTTTTGTGACTGAGTATGGATCACAGTCAAAAAGAGAAAGTGGGCCCTTTTGCTCCAATCAAATAGGGACATGTGGCAAAGCTTGAATAAAATAATGGAAAAAAGGGAAAACCCTTTTTATTTTTAAAACCAAAAAGCTTTTCTCTCTCCTCACTCAGCCAAAGCAGAAATTCAGAAGCCTTTTCTCTCCCTCTCTCACGTAGCTTTCTTCTTCTTCATTCTCCATTGAAGCTTCAAGCAAAGCTTCAACCTTTGGCCACCATTTCTGCCCCAAATCGTGAAAGGAGAGCATTTTTGGAGTCGTGAAGTGCGTGGCTACGAGTGGGACTTCGAAATTTCAGGTTTGGGTGGACTTCTTTCCCTCTTGATTTTCGTGGGTATGGGGTTTTGGGAGATATGAGGGGTAGTTTTGTTAGTTTTCTGCTGTGTGATGATTATTTGTGAAGACATTTGTTGAAAGCTTGTCGAAATTGCCATGTTTGGGTGAGTTAGACATACCCATTCTGTTTTAGGGTTTTTGTGATGATGTTTGTGATGTTTATATGCTGAAATTGCTGATGGAAATCTGTTAGAGATGAAGGGTAGAACTAACCCAAGGTTAGAAAGTGAGAATGTGACGTTATGAGTGGAAAAAGAGTGAGACTTTGAGAGTTGGAAGGCTAAGTCTGAATTCTGTGGTAAATGGAGGTTAGAGTGAGTTAATACTAGCTTGAAATGTCATTTAGAACATGTGAGAAAGGTTAGGCTGAGCTAGAGAGAAAAACAAATGACCAAAGTGAACAAAGAGCCATTGCTAGGGCAAATTTGGGTGTTGAAGAGTCAAATTTTGATTCGGTGAGATTTTAGGTGTAAATCCAGTTTGAACAAGTCTAAATGGATGTTATGGACTGGTGTGAGGTGAGAGTTTGCCTCAAATTTACCTCATTCTAAATTTCACTTTTCAAACCTAGAAAACCCATTGAATTGAGGGGTTTTGGACACCTAGATTTTGTGTTGCTGTGGTTTGAAGCTTGACCTTGGTTTAGACATGATTGATACATGATTTGGGACTTGTAGGATTTGATTTGGGCAAGATTGGATGAGGGGAAGTGTGGTTTTCGAAATCTGCATTTTGTGCAGATTTTTGCTGTGAAATTGTGCAGCAGGATTTTGCATAAGTGCAGAAAAATACTAGGCATTTGCTGGTTGTGGAAAGAGCAGTGCAGAATGAGTTCTGGATGTTTGCTAGTAGATCCCAACGGTCAAAATGTAGGCTTATGTACTAGAGACTTCCAGTAAAAATTTGGAGTCGATCCAACGGTTAACGAATTGGAACGAAGGAATTGTTACTGGGGTCTTTAAGTGAGAAAAGCTGTGATTTTGGTTGGTGTTTTGGCAGAGTTTTCTGCCTTTGCTCTGTTTTCTTGGCTGTGATAGTTTTTGCTGTTTGAATGTTGTATTGCTTTGATGTTGGGGAAGTTTGGGAGGATTGATGGGGACCCGGTGTTGAGAGAAACGAGGATATGGGCTACGTGGGAGTACGTGAGCTCAGTTGGAGGTGGGCTACAGGGGATGGTGGGTTTATGCGCGCATTGTGGATTTGGAAAACTTGTTGTGCACCATCGCCCGACCGCCACCTAGTACCACATGTGATGGGTACCCCATAATCCTACAAGCTTGAGATGAGGAAGTGTTGAAGGGTGAAACTTCCTGCTTTTATTGTTGACCACAGAGTGGTACCTGGAGATATGTCGCGGGGGTCAGGAGACCTTGGGGACGTCAGGTGGGGTGCTATTGCCCAAAACCAAGCTTGACCAATCCCGACCCAACCCGGGCATAGTCGGTCAGTGAGAACCTGTGATGTACCTAAACAGGCGAGCTCCTGGCAGTCAACAGATAAAAGGAACAAAGACCACAAAGCAAGGAGGCTTGTGGTAGCTGGCCAGCTGTGAAACTTGATTGATATGTGAGATATGGTCTCTGGTAATCGATTACCAAGGGTGGGTAATCGATTACAAGGCTTAAAAATGAAGACAGGGGGCTAAGATGGTCTCTGGTAATCGATTACCAGGGGATGTAATCGATTACCAGGCTTGAAAACGGAGTCAGGAAGCTAAGGGAGCCTCTGGTAATCGATTACCAGCCTGTGTAATCGATTACACAGAGGGATGGGTCACTGGTAATCGATTACCAGGCATGTGTAATCGATTACACAGTGCATTATTGCATATTTCATGTCCTGAGGCTGTGTAGTTCAAGTTCAGCCTCTGGTAATCGATTACCAAGGCTGTGTAATCGATTACCAGAGACGAAAAGCCTTAAGATACCCTTCTTACTTGCATGTAATGGTTTGTAGAAGTATTGTGTGCAGCATAGTTAGATTCTTGTGAAAGAGTCTACCCCTTTCTCTTCTTTCTTGTAGATCGTGATGACGGCGCAGCTAATCCGTGATCGAGTAGAGATGGAGTGCCTAAAGGGAGCTTGGGAGACCCTCGAAGGCAACACGAGGTGCCGATTTCGGGGCACCATTCGATTCACGGCTACTTCTTTGGTGCATCCAGATGAACCTGCACGGACGCTTCAGCGCACGGTGGAGTGGACAACTCCTTGGATTAGTTTGGTATACTTTTTGAGGGTGGGCGTATCTAGGACTGACTGTTAGGTTTACTCTTTTGCTTTGTATGGGTAGACCTGATGTATAGGAATTTGACAATTGTATACTTGTGGCTGAAGCCACCACTATGGACACCTTTGCTCTGGATGACACTATATATATTTTGTAAAACCCCCATATTTTGGACAACTTTAAATGATGAATGCATTTGTGATCGATCTTGTTATTTGAAAAGAAAGCGTTAGCAACTTTATTTGTAAAAGAGTTTATCGACCGTATTTTATTCTTTTACTTTAACGTGACGACCTAAAGTAATGGCTGGTACATTCTTTCTTTTGAAAAAGCAAAATAATTTAGAGAATTATGAGCGGTAAGAAAGAAATGACTCCGAATAGAGTTGTGAACTGGCCATTCAGGACTTTATAGTGAGGATTTTCCTTCTAAACCTAGTTATAGTGAAAAGAGAAAGAAATGAAAAAAAAAAAAAGAAAAAAAAATTTACCATGGTTTTTGTTATTTAAATTATTGCTATTAAACCAGTCATTAATTTAGGGACGCCACAATTGGTGGTATCAGAGCAAAAGTTGGATTCTTGTGAACCTGTTTGTGGTCTTGCTGTGTGAATGTTGTGTATCTCTGAAACTTGGGAGTAGGTTTCGGGGAGTGACGTTAAGTCACACATTGTGTGTATTTCTGCCTTATTGTCTTGAGCATGGATGTGTGACTGATTCGTAGGATTGTTGTGTGTATAAGTATGTATAAAGAGAAGGATGTTGTTATAACTGTCATAGCCTGTGTGGTACACTCTCTCATTAGGATTTCTTGGGTGCTAATAGTTTCCCTACAGGATAGGTATGGCAGGACGTGGTAGGGATCAGAACCGTGACGTCCTTGACCGCATCACCGCTGTGCTGGAAACTCTAGTGCAGGAACGTGATGTGGAGCCGGCGGAGTATCGGGGACTCATGGCTTTCCGTAAGAACCACCCGCCAAAGTTCAGTGGGGACTATGATCCGGAAGGTGCTAGGTTGTGGTTAGCTGAGACGGAAAAGATTTTCGAGGCGATGGGTTGCCTTGAGGAGCATAAGGTTCTTTATGCGACATTTATGCTCCAAGGGGAGGCTGAAAATTGGTGGAAGTTCGTGAAACCTTCGTTTGTTGCACCTGGAGGCGTGATTCCTTGGAATGCCTTCAAGGACAAGTTCTTGGAGAATTACTTCCCGCGAGATCTCAGGAAGCGGAAGGCGAGGGAATTTCTGGATTTGAAGCAAGGAAACATGTCTGTTGGGGAGTACACGGCTAAGTTTAATGAGCTTCTGCAGTATTGGCCTCAATACCAAGATGCTCGGAATGAGGAAGATCTGTGTGCTCAGTTTGAGAATGGGCTTCGGTTGGAGATCCAACAGGCGGTTAGTTATATGCAGATTACAGATTTTAATCAGTTGGTGACAAAGTGCAGAATTTTTGAGGACAAGATGAAGGAGAGGCAATCTAGAGGCGTTGGAGGACCTCAGAGGAACCATCCTTTTAGAGGAAATGGTAACAAGAGGATGAAGCCGTATGCTAGCAACAAGGGGAAGCAACCTATGGCTACCTCCAACATGAGCCAGTCAAGGGGGACTGGGGTACAGTGCTTTCAGTGTGGGGGACCGCATCTTAAGAGGAATTGCCCACAGCTCCAGCAGACACAGGAGAGCCGTTGCTATGTTTGTGGCAAGGTGGGCCATTATGCTCGGGAATGTAGGGTGACAGGGAGACCGACGGTAACAGCCAATTCCAACACCGTTAATCGTGGACCCACTAATTCCACAAGGAGCGGTAATGTTAGCAACAACAACATTAGTGGTGGAAGACCAAAAGTACCCTCTCGGGTATTTGCTATGAGTGGCTCAGAAGCGGCTGCCTCCGACGATTTGATACGGGGTAAGTGTTTGATTGCTGATAAACTACTAGATGTACTTTATGATTCAGGTGCCACACATTCTTTCATATCTCATGCATGTGTGGAGAGGTTGGGGTTATGTGCGACGGAGTTACCATATGATATGGTGGTGTCTACTCCGACGAGTGAGCCTGTAACCACCTCTCGGGTGTGTTTGAAGTGTCCTATAATTGTTGAGGGTCGATCTTTTATGGCGGACTTGATTTGCCTACCTTTAGCTCATCTAGATGTGATCTTGGGGATGGATTGGTTATCTACTAACCATATCTTTCTAGACTGTAAGGAGAAGATGCTAGTGTTTGGTGGAGATGTAGTTCCACGTGAACCATTGAAAGAGGATGCGGCCAACGAAGAAACGGAAGATGTTCGAACTTACATGGTGTTGTTCTCTATGTATGTGGAAGAGGACGCTGAAGTTAGTTGTATACCGGTGGTGTCAGAATTTCCAGAAGTTTTTCCGGATGATATTTGTGAATTGCCACCTGAGAGAGAAGTGGAATTCATTATTGACTTGGTGCCTGGGGCGAATCCAGTGTCGATTGCGCCTTATAGAATGTCTCTGGTAGAACTAGCAGAGGTGAAGGCACAAGTGCAGGATCTTTTGAGCAAACAATTTGTTCGTCCAAGCGCATCACCGTGGGGAGCGCCGGTCTTGTTGGTTAAAAAGAAGGATGGAAGTATGAGGATGTGTGTAGACTACCGGCAGTTAAACAAGGTCACTATCAAGAACAAATATCCGCTACCAAGGATAGATGATTTGATTGACCAATTGAGGGGAGCGACGGTATTTTCGAAGATCGATCTGCGATCTGGGTATCATCAAATCCGAGTTAAGAAGGAAGATATCCCAAAGACTGCATTTCGGACTCGGTATGGGCACTACGAGTATTTAGTCATGCCATTTGGAGTGACTAATGCTCCGGCTATTTTCATGGATTATATGAATCGTATATTCCATAATTACTTGGACCAGTTCGTGGTTGTGTTCATTGATGATATCCTAGTGTATTCGAGGAACAAGGAGGAGCATGAGAAGCACTTGAGGATTGTGTTGCATATCCTGAGGGATAGGAAGTTGTTCGCCAAATTGTCAAAATGTGACTTTTGGTTGGAGAAAGTGCAGTTCTTGGGGCACGTGATTTCTAAGGATGGGGTTGCGGTGGATCCAAACAAGGTGGAGTCGGTTATGGAGTGGCAACAACCGACAACTCCAACGGAGGTTCGAAGTTTCTTGGGGTTAGCTGGCTATTATAGAAAATTCATTGAAGGATTTTCTAAATTGGCATTGCCCCTAACTAAGTTGACTCGTAAGAATGAGAAGTTTGTCTGGAATGAGAAGTGTGATCAAAGTTTCCAAGAGTTGAAGAGGCGGTTGACGACAGCTCCAGTGTTAATTTTGCCCGACCCTAAGAGAACATTTGAAGTGTATTGCGATGCAAGCGGGCAAGGCTTGGGGTGTGTGTTGATGCAAGAAGGAAGAGTAGTGGCTTATGCTTCACGTCAATTACGTCCTCATGAAGTTAACTATCCGACTCATGACTTGGAACTAGCAGCGATGGTCTTTGCCTTAAAGATTTGGAGGCATTATTTGTACGGTACTCGTTTTGAAGTTTTCAGTGATCACAAGAGTCTCAAATACTTGTTCGGTCAGAAGGAACTCAATATGAGACAACGAAGATGGATGGAGTTCCTCAAGGATTATGATTTTGGACTTTCCTACCAACCAGGAAAGGCTAATGTAGTAGCCGATGCGCTAAGCCGGAAATCTTTACATGTTGCGACTATGATGAGTTTGGAGCAGAGATTGATAGAGGAGTTCCGAGATCTGAATCTAGCAATCGAGGTGCGACCCAAGAGCTTATTTGTGGGAACGTTGCAGATTACCAATGAATTTGTAGACCACATACGCGAGGCTCAAGGGGATGATCCGTTTTTGCAAGGCAAGGTGTTAGATGTAATGGGGGATAGGGGTGTGGAGTTTGAGAAGGATACAACCGGGTTAATTAGATTCAAGGGGAGGATATGTGTGCCATCTCTAGATGATTTGAAAGTTCAGATTTTGGAGGAAGCACATAAAAGTCGTCTTAGTTTCCATCCAGGAATGACTAAGATGTACCAAGATTTGAAGAGAAGTTTTTGGTGGCATGGCATGAAGAAAGATGTAGCCGAATATGTAGCAAGATGTTTGACATGTCAAAAGGCTAAGGTTGAGCACCAGCGACCATCGGGAGAATTGAAGCCATTGGAGATTCCGGAATGGAAATGGGAGAGCATATCTATGGATTTTGTATCTAGTTTACCCAAGACTAGTCGTGGGCATGATGCCGTGTGGGTCATAGTAGATCGACTCACCAAATCTGCTCATTTTATTCCGGTGAATATGAAGTATAGAATGGAGAAGCTAGTGGAGTTGTACATCAAGGAAGTGATAAGGTTGCATGGAATTCCTTCTAGTATTGTATCTGACAGGGATCCAAGGTTCACTTCGCGATTTTGGACGAGTCTACATGAGGCCTTGGGGACAAAGCTGAAGCTTAGTTCAGCTTATCATCCTCAAACAGATGGTCAGACTGAACGAACCATTCAGACTCTAGAGGATCTACTTCGGGCGTGTATTATAGAGCAACAAGGTAGCTGGATGGATTGTTTGCCATTGATTGAGTTTACTTACAACAATAGTTACCAAGCCAGTATTGGTATGGCTCCTTTTGAAGCTTTATATGGACGAAAGTGCAAAACTCCTATTTGTTGGTATGATGATGGAGAAGCGGTACTTCTTGGACCTGAAATGCTACAACAGATTAACGAACAAGTGAAGTTGATTCGAGAGAAGATAAAAGCATCTCAGGATAGGCAGAAGAGCTATTATGATAGAAGGAGGAAACCACTAGATTTTCAGGAAGGAGAACATGTGTTTTTGAAGGTTTCTCCCTTAACCGGAGTCGGAAGGGCTCTTAAAGCTAGGAAGTTGACACCCAAGTATCTAGGTCCATATCAGATTTTGAAGAAGATTGGGCCTGTAGCTTATCATATCGCCTTACCTCCGAGTTTATCGAATTTGCATCCTGTGTTCCATGTCTCTCAACTGAGACGGTACAACCCAGATCCATCACATATACTTGCAGTGGACGAGGTACGGGTGAAGGATAACCTCACCTATAGAGCACAACCTCAGGAAATCACTGACCGAAGGACGAAGTCGTTGAGAGGAAAGGAGATCGCGTTGGTGAAGGTGCAGTGGGGAACCGATGAGGGTGATTCTACATGGGAGTTGGAGGATAGGATGAGAGAATTGTACCCAAGTTTGTTCATAGAGTAGTTAATTTCGGGGACGAAATTCCTAAAAGGGTGGGAGTATTGTAACATCCTGGAAATTTCTATCCGGAATTTTTGGAAACGATGTATTTTGAATGATTATATATAAGTATTATTCAGTGTATATGCCTATATGTTCTTGGTAGAAGTAGGAATAGCGGGGGGCAAGATATGCGGGTTAGGCTAATTAAGGGAGAGAAATCCATAACTGGGAGGTTATGGGTTACTTCCTAATTAATTAGTTAAAAATCATCGTTTTGCGTGCGACTTAAAATTTAACGAAACCAACCTCTAAACCACGCTCGGGGTTTCATTCTGAGCGTTTTGATATATATATTGCTTGCTTTCGAAAACTGGCCCCGGCGGACGCAGAGAAACGCGAGAAACTGGAATCAGAGAAACGACACGCAAACCGAGGCAGGATTTTAGCGTTTCAAAGGTAAGATTTTTCACACTTTTGTGACTGAGTATGGGTCACAGTCAAAAAGAGAAAGTGGGCCCTTTTGCTCCAATCAAATAGGGACATGTGGCAAAGCTTGAATAAAATAATGGAAAAAAGGGAAAACCCTTTTTATTTTTAAAACCAAAAAGCTTTTCTCTCTCCTCACTCAGCCAAAGCAGAAATTCAGAAGCCTTTTCTCTCCCTCTCTCACGTAGCTTTCTTCTTCTTCATTCTCCATTGAAGCTTCAAGCAAAGCTTCAACCTTTGGCCACCATTTCTGCCCCAAATCGTGAAAGGAGAGCATTTTTGGAGTCGTGAAGTGCGTGGCTACGAGTGGGACTTCGAAATTTCAGGTTTGGGTGGACTTCTTTCCCTCTTGATTTTCGTGGGTATGGGGTTTTGGGAGATATGAGGGGTAGTTTTGTTAGTTTTCTGCTGTGTGATGATTATTTGTGAAGACATTTGTTGAAAGCTTGTCGAAATTGCCATGTTTGGGTGAGTTAGACATACCCATTCTGTTTTAGGGTTTTTGTGATGATGTTTGTGATGTTTATATGCTGAAATTGCTGATGGAAATCTGTTAGAGATGAAGGGTAGAACTAACCCAAGGTTAGAAAGTGAGAATGTGACGTTATGAGTGGAAAAAGAGTGAGACTTTGAGAGTTGGAAGGCTAAGTCTGAATTCTGTGGTAAATGGAGGTTAGAGTGAGTTAATACTAGCTTGAAATGTCATTTAGAACATGTGAGAAAGGTTAGGCTGAGCTAGAGAGAAAAACAAATGACCAAAGTGAACAAAGAGCCATTGCTAGGGCAAATTTGGGTGTTGAAGAGTCAAATTTTGATTCGGTGAGATTTTAGGTGTAAATCCAGTTTGAACAAGTCTAAATGGATGTTATGGACTGGTGTGAGGTGAGAGTTTGCCTCAAATTTACCTCATTCTAAATTTCACTTTTCAAACCTAGAAAACCCATTGAATTGAGGGGTTTTGGACACCTAGATTTTGTGTTGCTGTGGTTTGAAGCTTGACCTTGGTTTAGACATGATTGATACATGATTTGGGACTTGTAGGATTTGATTTGGGCAAGATTGGATGAGGGGAAGTGTGGTTTTCGAAATCTGCATTTTGTGCAGATTTTTGCTGTGAAATTGTGCAGCAGGATTTTGCACAAGTGCAGAAAAATACTAGGCATTTGCTGGTTGTGGAAAGAGCAGTGCAGAATGAGTTCTGGATGTTTGCTAGTAGATCCCAACGGTCAAAATGTAGGCTTATGTACTAGAGACTTCCAGTAAAAATTTGGAGTCGATCCAACGGTTAACGAATTGGAACGAAGGAATTGTTACTGGGGTCTTTAAGTGAGAAAAGCTGTGATTTTGGTTGGTGTTTTGGCAGAGTTTTCTGCCTTTGCTCTGTTTTCTTGGCTGTGATAGTTTTTGCTGTTTGAATGTTGTATTGCTTTGATGTTGGGGAAGTTTGGGAGGATTGATGGGGACCCGGTGTTGAGAGAAACGAGGATATGGGCTACGTGGGAGTACGTGAGCTCAGTTGGAGGTGGGCTACAGGGGATGGTGGGTTTATGCGCGCATTGTGGATTTGGAAAACTTGTTGTGCACCATCGCCCGACCGCCACCTAGTACCACATGTGATGGGTACCCCATAATCCTACAAGCTTGAGATGAGGAAGTGTTGAAGGGTGAAACTTCCTGCTTTTATTGTTGACCACAGAGTGGTACCTGGAGATATGTCGCGGGGGTCAGGAGACCTTGGGGACGTCAGGTGGGGTGCTATTGCCCAAAACCAAGCTTGACCAATCCCGACCCAACCCGGGCATAGTCGGTCAGTGAGAACCTGTGATGTACCTAAACAGGCGAGCTCCTGGCAGTCAACAGATAAAAGGAACAAAGACCACAAAGCAAGGAGGCTTGTGGTAGCTGGCCAGCTGTGAAACTTGATTGATATGTGAGATATGGTCTCTGGTAATCGATTACCAAGGGTGGGTAATCGATTACAAGGCTTAAAAATGAAGACAGGGGGCTAAGATGGTCTCTGGTAATCGATTACCAGGGGATGTAATCGATTACCAGGCTTGAAAACGGAGTCAGGAAGCTAAGGGAGCCTCTGGTAATCGATTACCAGCCTGTGTAATCGATTACACAGAGGGATGGGTCACTGGTAATCGATTACCAGGCATGTGTAATCGATTACACAGTGCATTATTGCATATTTCATGTCCTGAGGCTGTGTAGTTCAAGTTCAGCCTCTGGTAATCGATTACCAAGGCTGTGTAATCGATTACCAGAGACGAAAAGCCTTAAGATACCCTTCTTACTTGCATGTAATGGTTTGTAGAAGTATTGTGTGCAGCATAGTTAGATTCTTGTGAAAGAGTCTACCCCTTTCTCTTCTTTCTTGTAGATCGTGATGACGGCGCAGCTAATCCGTGATCGAGTAGAGATGGAGTGCCTAAAGGGAGCTTGGGAGACCCTCGAAGGCAACACGAGGTGCCGATTTCGGGGCACCATTCGATTCACGGCTACTTCTTTGGTGCATCCAGATGAACCTGCACGGACGCTTCAGCGCACGGTGGAGTGGACAACTCCTTGGATTAGTTTGGTATACTTTTTGAGGGTGGGCGTATCTAGGACTGACTGTTAGGTTTACTCTTTTGCTTTGTATGGGTAGACCTGATGTATAGGAATTTGACAATTGTATACTTGTGGCTGAAGCCACCACTATGGACACCTTTGCTCTGGATGACACTATATATATTTTGTAAAACCCCCATATTTTGGACAACTTTAAATGATGAATGCATTTGTGATCGATCTTGTTATTTGAAAAGAAAGCGTTAGCAACTTTATTTGTAAAAGAGTTTATCGACCGTATTTTATTCTTTTACTTTAACGTGACGACCTAAAGTAATGGCTGGTACATTCTTTCTTTTGAAAAAGCAAAATAATTTAGAGAATTATGAGCGGTAAGAAAGAAATGACTCCGAATAGAGTTGTGAACTGGCCATTCAGGACTTTATAGTGAGGATTTTCCTTCTAAACCTAGTTATGCTGAAAAGAGAAAGAAATGAAAAAGAAAAAGAAGAAAAAAAAATTACCATGGTTTTTGTTATTTAAATTATTAATGTTAAACCAGTCATTAATTTAGGGACGCCACAATTGGTGGTATCAGAGCAAAAGTTGGATTCTTGTGAACCTGTTTGTGGTCTTGCTGTGTGAATGCTGTGTATCTCTGAAACTTGGGAGTAGGTTTCGGGGAGTGACGTTAAGTCACACATTGTGTGTATTTCTGCCTTATTGTCTTGAGCATGGATGTGTGACTGATTCGTAGGATTGTTGTGTGTATAAGTATGTATAAAGAGAAGGATGTTGTTATAACTGTCATAGCCTGTGTGGTACACTCTCTCATTAGGATTTCTTGGGTGCTAATAGTTTCCCTACAGGATAGGTATGGCAGGACGTGGTAGGGATCAGAACCGTGACGTCCTTGACCGCATCACCGCTGTGCTGGAAACTCTAGTGCAGGAACGTGATGTGGAGCCGGCGGAGTATCGGGGACTCATGGCTTTCCGTAAGAACCACCCGCCAAAGTTCAGTGGAGACTATGATCCGGAAGGTGCTAGGTTGTGGTTAGCTGAGACGGAAAAGATTTTCGAGGCGATGGGTTGCCTTAAGGAGCATAAGGTTCTTTATGCGACATTTATGCTCCAAGGGGAGGCTGAAAATTGGTGGAAGTTCGTGAAACCTTCGTTTGTTGCACCTGGAGGCGTGATTCCTTGGAATGCCTTCAAGGACAAGTTCTTGGAGAATTACTTCCCGCGAGATCTCAGGAAGCGGAAGGCGAGGGAATTTCTGGATTTGAAGCAAGGAAACATGTCTGTTGGGGAGTACACGGCTAAGTTTAATGAGCTTCTGCAGTATTGGCCTCAATACCAAGATGCTCGGAATGAGGAAGATCTGTGTGCTCAGTTTGAGAATGGGCTTCGGTTGGAGATCCAACAGGCGGTTAGTTATATGCAGATTACGGATTTTAATCAGTTGGTGACAAAGTGCATAATTTTTGAGGACAAGATGAAGGAGAGGCAATCTAGAGGCGTTGGAGGACCTCAGAGGAACCATCCTTTTAGAGGAAATGGTAACAAGAGGATGAAGCCGTATGCTAGCAACAAGGGGAAGCAACCTATGGCTACCTCCAACATGAGCCAGTCAAGGGGGACTGGGGTACAGTGCTTTCAGTGTGGGGGACCGCATCTTAAGAGGAATTGCCCACAGCTCCAGCAGACACAGGAGAGCCGTTGCTATGTTTGTGGCAAGGTGGGACATTATGCTCGGGAATGTAGGGTGACAGGGAGACCGACGGTAACAGCCAATTCCAACACCGTTAATCGTGGACCCACTAATTCCACAAGGAGCGGTAATGTTAGCAACAACAACATTAGTGGTGGAAGACCAAAAGTACCCTCTCGGGTATTTGCTATGAGTGGCTCAGAAGCGGCTGCCTCCGACGATTTGATACGGGGTAAGTGTTTGATTGCTGATAAACTACTAGATGTACTTTATGATTCAGGTGCCACACATTCTTTCATATCTCATGCATGTGTGGAGAGGTTGGGGTTATGTGCGACGGAGTTACCATATGATATGGTGGTGTCTACTCCGACGAGTGAGCCTGTAACCACCTCTCGGGTGTGTTTGAAGTGTCCTATAATTGTTGAGGGTCGATCTTTTATGGCGGACTTGATTTGCCTACCTTTAGCTCATCTAGATGTGATCTTGGGGATGGATTGGTTATCTACTAACCATATCTTTCTAGACTGTAAGGAGAAGATGCTAGTGTTTGGTGGAGATGTAGTTCCACGTGAACCATTGAAAGAGGATGCGGCCAACGAAGAAACGGAAGATGTTCGAACTTACATGGTGTTGTTCTCTATGTATGTGGAAGAGGACGCTGAAGTTAGTTGTATACCGGTGGTGTCAGAATTTCCAGAAGTTTTTCCGGATGATATTTGTGAATTGCCACCTGAGAGAGAAGTGGAATTCATTATTGACTTGGTGCCTGGGGCGAATCCAGTGTCGATTGCGCCTTATAGAATGTCTCCGGTAGAACTAGCAGAGGTGAAGGCACAAGTGCAGGATCTTTTGAGCAAACAATTTGTTCGTCCAAGCGCATCACCGTGGGGAGCGCCGGTCTTGTTGGTTAAAAAGAAGGATGGAAGTATGAGGATGTGTGTAGACTACCGGCAGTTAAACAAGGTCACTATCAAGAACAAATATCCGCTACCAAGGATAGATGATTTGATTGACCAATTGAGGGGAGCGACGGTATTTTCGAAGATCGATCTGCGATCTGGGTATCATCAAATCCGAGTTAAGAAGGAAGATATCCCAAAGACTGCGTTTCGGACTCGGTATGGGCACTACGAGTATTTAGTCATGCCATTTGGAGTGACTAATGCTCCGGCTATTTTCATGGACTATATGAATCGTATATTCCATGATTACTTGGACCAGTTCGTGGTTGTGTTCATTGATGATATCCTAGTGTATTCGAGGAACAAGGAGGAGCATGAGAAGCACTTGAGGATTGTGTTGCATATCCTGAGGGATAGGAAGTTGTTCGCCAAATTGTCAAAATGTGACTTTTGGTTGGAGAAAGTGCAGTTCTTGGGGCACGTGATTTCTAAGGATGGGGTTGCGGTGGATCCAAACAAGGTGGATTCGGTTATGGAGTGGCAACAACCGACAACTCCAACGGAGGTTCGAAGTTTCTTGGGGTTAGCTGGCTATTATAGAAAATTCATTGAAGGATTTTCTAAATTGGCATTGCCCCTAACTAAGTTGACTCGTAAGAATGAGAAGTTTGTCTGGAATGAGAAGTGTGATCAAAGTTTCCAAGAGTTGAAGAGGCGGTTGACGACAGCTCCAGTGTTAATTTTGCCCGACCCTAAGAGAACATTTGAAGTGTATTGCGATGCAAGCGGGCAAGGCTTGGGGTGTGTGTTGATGCAAGAAGGAAGAGTAGTGGCTTATGCTTCACGTCAATTACGTCCTCATGAAGTTAACTATCCGACTCATGACTTGGAACTAGCAGCGGTGGTCTTTGCCTTAAAGATTTGGAGGCATTATTTGTACGGTACTCGTTTTGAAGTTTTCAGTGATCACAAGAGTCTCAAATACTTGTTCGGTCAGAAGGAACTCAATATGAGACAACGAAGATGGATGGAGTTCCTCAAGGATTATGATTTTGGACTTTCCTACCAACCAGGAAAGGCTAATGTAGTAGCCGATGCGCTAAGCCGGAAATCTTTACATGTTGTGACTATGATGAGTTTGGAGCAGAGATTGATAGAGGAGTTCCGAGATCTGAATCTAGCAATCGAGGTGCGACCCAAGAGCTTATTTGTGGGAACGTTGCAGATTACCAATGAATTTGTAGACCACATACGCGAGGCTCAAGGGGATGATCCGTTTTTGCAAGGCAAGGTGTTAGATGTAATGGGGGATAGGGGTGTGGAGTTTGAGAAGGATACAACCGGGTTAATTAGATTCAAGGGGAGGATATGTGTGCCATCTCTAGATGATTTGAAAGTTCAGATTTTGGAGGAAGCACATAAAAGTCGTCTTAGTTTCCATCCAGGAATGACTAAGATGTACCAAGATTTGAAGAGAAGTTTTTGGTGGCATGGCATGAAGAAAGATGTAGCCCAATATGTAGCAAGATGTTTGACATGTCAAAAGGCTAAGGTTGAGCACCAGCGACCATCGGGAGAATTGAAGCCATTGGAGATTCCGGAATGGAAATGGGAGAGCATATCTATGGATTTTGTATCTAGTTTACCCAAGACTAGTCGTGGGCATGATGTCGTGTGGGTCATAGTAGATCGACTCACCAAATCTGCTCATTTTATTCCGGTGAATATGAAGTATAGAATGGAGAAGCTAGTGGAGTTGTACATCAAGGAAGTGATAAGGTTGCATGGAATTCCTTCTAGTATTGTATCTGACAGGGATCCAAGGTTCACTTCGCGATTTTGGACGAGTCTACATGAGGCCTTGGGGACAAAGCTGAAGCTTAGTTCAGCTTATCATCCTCAAACAGATGGTCAGACTGAACGAACCATTCAGACTCTAGAGGATCTACTTCGGGCGTGTATTATAGAGCAACAAGGTAGCTGGATGGATTGTTTGCCATTGATTGAGTTTACTTACAACAATAGTTACCAAGCCAGTATTGGTATGGCTCCTTTTGAAGCTTTATATGGACGAAAGTGCAAAACTCCTATTTGTTGGTATGATGATGGAGAAGCAGTACTTCTTGGACCTGAAATGCTACAACAGATTAATGAACAAGTGAGGTTGATTCGAGAGAAGATAAAAGCATCTCAGGATAGGCAGAAGAGCTACTATGATAGAAGGAGGAAGCCACTAGATTTTCAGGAAGGAGAACATGTGTTTTTGAAGGTTTCTCCCTTAACCGGAGTCGGAAGGGCTCTTAAAGCTAGGAAGTTGACACCCAAGTATCTAGGTCCATATCAGATTTTGAAGAAGATTGGGCCTGTAGCTTATCATATCGCCTTACCTCCGAGTTTATCGAATTTGCATCCTGTGTTCCATGTCTCTCAACTGAGACGGTACAACCCAGATCCATCACATATACTTGCAGTGGACGAGGTACAGGTGAAGGATAACCTCACCTATAGAGCACAACCTCAGGAAATCACTGACCGAAGGACGAAGTCGTTGAGAGGAAAGGAGATCGCGTTGGTGAAGGTGCAGTGGGGAACCGATGAGGGTGATTCTACATGGGAGTTGGAGGATAGGATGAGAGAATTGTACCCAAGTTTGTTCATAGAGTAGTTAATTTCGGGGACGAAATTCCTAAAAGGGTGGGAGTATTGTAACATCCTGGAAATTTCTATCCGGAATTTTTGGAAACGATGTATTTTGAATGATTATATATAAGTATTATTCAGTGTATATGCCTATATGTTCTTGGTAGAAGTAGGAATAGCGGGGGGCAAGATATGCGGGTTAGGCTAATTAAGGGAGAGAAATCCATAACTGGGAGGTTATGGGTTAATTCCTAATTAATTAGTTAAAAATCATCGTTTTGCGTGCGACTTAAAATTTAACGAAACCAACCTCTAAACCACGCTCGGGGTTTCATTCTGAGCGTTTTGATATATATATTGCTTGCTTTCGAAAACTGGCCCCGGCGGACGCAGAGAAACGCGAGAAACTGGAATCAGAGAAACGACACGCAAACCGAGGCAGGATTTTAGCGTTTCAAAGGTCAGATTTTTCTCACTTTTGTGACTGAGTATGGGTCACAGTCAAAAAGAGAAAGTGGGCCCTTTTGCTCCAATCAAATAGGGACATGTGGCAAAGCTTGAATAAAATAATGGAAAAAAGGGAAAACCCTTTTTATTTTTAAAACCAAAAAGCTTTTCTCTCTCCTCACTCAGCCAAAGCAGAAATTCAGAAGCCTTTTCTCTCCCTCTCTCACGTAGCTTTCTTCTTCTTCATTCTCCATTGAAGCTTCAAGCAAAGCTTCAACCTTTGGCCACCATTTCTGCCCCAAATCGTGAAAGGAGAGCATTTTTGGAGTCGTGAAGTGCGTGGCTACGAGTGGGACTTCGAAATTTCAGGTTTGGGTGGACTTCTTTCCCTCTTGATTTTCGTGGGTATGGGGTTTTGGGAGATATGAGGGGTAGTTTTGTTAGTTTTCTGCTGTGTGATGATTATTTGTGAAGACATTTGTTGAAAGCTTGTCGAAATTGCCATGTTTGGGTGAGTTAGACATACCCATTCTGTTTTAGGGTTTTTGTGATGATGTTTGTGATGTTTATATGCTGAAATTGCTGATGGAAATCTGTTAGAGATGAAGGGTAGAACTAACCCAAGGTTAGAAAGTGAGAATGTGACGTTATGAGTGGAAAAAGAGTGAGACTTTGAGAGTTGGAAGGCTAAGTCTGAATTCTGTGGTAAATGGAGGTTAGAGTGAGTTAATACTAGCTTGAAATGTCATTTAGAACATGTGAGAAAGGTTAGGCTGAGCTAGAGAGAAAAACAAATGACCAAAGTGAACAAAGAGCCATTGCTAGGGCAAATTTGGGTGTTGAAGAGTCAAATTTTGATTCGGTGAGATTTTAGGTGTAAATCCAGTTTGAACAAGTCTAAATGGATGTTATGGACTGGTGTGAGGTGAGAGTTTGCCTCAAATTTACCTCATTCTAAATTTCACTTTTCAAACCTAGAAAACCCATTGAATTGAGGGGTTTTGGACACCTAGATTATGTGTTGCTGTGGTTTGAAGCTTGACCTTGGTTTAGACATGATTGATACATGATTTGGGACTTGTAGGATTTGATTTGGGCAAGATTGGATGAGGGGAAGTGTGGTTTTCGAAATCTGCATTTTGTGCAGATTTTTGCTGTGAAATTGTGCAGCAGGATTTTGCATAAGTGCAGCAAAATACTAGACATTTGCTGGTTGTGGAAAGAGCAGTGCAGAATGAGTTCTGGATGTTTGCTAGTAGATCCCAACGGTCAAAATGTAGGCTTATGTACTAGAGACTTCCAGTAAAAATTTGGAGTCGATCCAACGGTTAACGAATTGGAACGAAGGAATTGTTACTGGGGTCTTTAAGTGAGAAAAGCTGTGATTTTGGTTGGTGTTTTGGCAGAGTTTTCTGCCTTTGCTCTGTTTTCTTGGCTGTGATAGTTTTTGCTGTTTGAATGTTGTATTGCTTTGATGTTGGGGAAGTTTGGGAGGATTGATGGGGACCCGGTGTTGAGAGAAACGAGGATATGGGCTACGTGGGAGTACGTGAGCTCAGTTGGAGGTGGGCTACAGGGGATGGTGGGTTTATGCGCGCATTGTGGATTTGGAAAACTTGTTGTGCACCATCGCCCGACCGCCACCTAGTACCACATGTGATGGGTACCCCATAATCCTACAAGCTTGAGATGAGGAAGTGTTGAAGGGTGAAACTTCCTGCTTTTATTGTTGACCACAGAGTGGTACCTGGAGATATGTCGCGGGGGTCAGGAGACCTTGGGGACGTCAGGTGGGGTGCTATTGCCCAAAACCAAGCTTGACCAATCCCGACCCAACCCGGGCATAGTCGGTCAGTGAGAACCTGTGATGTACCTAAACAGGCGAGCTCCTGGCAGTCAACAGATAAAAGGAACAAAGACCACAAAGCAAGGAGGCTTGTGGTAGCTGGCCAGCTGTGAAACTTGATTGATATGTGAGATATGGTCTCTGGTAATCGATTACCAAGGGTGGGTAATCGATTACAAGGCTTAAAAATGAAGACAGGGGGCTAAGATGGTCTCTGGTAATCGATTACCAGGGGATGTAATCGATTACCAGGCTTGAAAACGGAGTCAGGAAGCTAAGGGAGCCTCTGGTAATCGATTACCAGCCTGTGTAATCGATTACACAGAGGGATGGGTCACTGGTAATCGATTACCAGGCATGTGTAATCGATTACACAGTGCATTATTGCATATTTCATGTCCTGAGGCTGTGTAGTTCAAGTTCAGCCTCTGGTAATCGATTACCAAGGCTGTGTAATCGATTACCAGAGACGAAAAGCCTTAAGATACCCTTCTTACTTGCATGTAATGGTTTGTAGAAGTATTGTGTGCAGCATAGTTAGATTCTTGTGAAAGAGTCTACCCCTTTCTCTTCTTTCTTGTAGATCGTGATGACGGCGCAGCTAATCCGTGATCGAGTAGAGATGGAGTGCCTAAAGGGAGCTTGGGAGACCCTCGAAGGCAACACGAGGTGCCGATTTCGGGGCACCATTCGATTCACGGCTACTTCATTGGTGCATCCAGATGAACCTGCACGGACGCTTCAGCGCACGGTGGAGTGGACAACTCCTTGGATTAGTTTGGTATACTTTTTGAGGGTGGGCGTATCTAGGACTGACTGTTAGGTTTACTCTTTTGCTTTGTATGGGTAGACCTGATGTATAGGAATTTGACAATTGTATACTTGTGGCTGAAGCCACCACTATGGACACCTTTGCTCTGGATAAAAACCCTAAAAATCTAAAACTACAATTGAAGTCTTCTACCCTAAAGTTAAGACAAGAAAAAGAATCAAGTAACTTACTTGGATGGTGTATGGTTGATGCTTCGAAGTTGAAAATGCACAAAGAAAGCATAGATGCAAAATGTGCAAATTTTTGGAGAGAGTGAATGTAGAGATAAAGTTTTCGGAATCTGGAAAATGTGAGTGTAACTACTGTTACACTCACTTAAGCAGTTTTTTTATACTCTCGCTTAGTGGACGCTACGCTAAGCGAGCCAGAGAGACATTTGGTTTCTCAACGAGGCTCGCTTAGCGGACCCGCGTGCTTAGCTGACGTTTCAAATTCAAAATCAGTTTTTTTTAACACACAAACTTGGCTTAGCGCGAGGATCAGACCGCTTAGTGAGGTTTGTAGATCCGAAAAGCTGCAACTCTCGCTAAGCCAGACTTTGGCTGGCTTAGCTAAAATGCTGCATCTTAAGTACAGAGGAGCATGTGCTTAGCTGATAAGGACTCGCTTAGCGCGCACATTGCCGCAATGAATCTTGCTTAGCTGCAATGACTGGCGCTTAGCTTCATTGACCTCAGTTATGGCCGTAAGGAATTGCGCTTGGTGACAATAGGTCACGCTTAGCCAAGGATAAGCTGTTGCTTAGCGATCAGGATGAAGCTTAGCCGAATTTAAATCGAATTGAAGTTAGCTTAGCTCAACTTTGGCCAGCTTAGCGGACCAAATCAGCCTTAGATGCAAGGGTTGGGCGCTAAATGCTTGAGACTCGCGGCTTAGCGCATGAACAGAGATGTGTTTAGCGCGAGGCTTGCGCTTAGCGAAAGGACTACTTTTCAGAAGAAAAAAAATTTCTAAGTTATTTTTTCAGTCCTTTTTCCAAGAAATTGAAACCCTTATGTTAAACATTCAAAGGTAGGCTGAAATACTCCTATGTACAGATCATACAGCAAGTTCAAATTGATTAAATGCATGAAAAACAAAGATAACAGAAATTAAAACTGGGTTGCCTCCCAGGAAGCGCTTCTTTAATGTCATTAGCTTGATGCTTTTACCTCACTGGGTGATCTTATGTTTTGATTCTTACTTTTAGAACCTCTTGACCTCCTTCCATTACTTGTAAGCAAACATTGTGATATGAACCCTCATGGCACAAGGGCTGACTTAGGATCGTCTAGGATTAAACCTTGATGGAAAATGCGGAAATTGATTAAGGAAAGGATGGAAAATAAGGTGGTTAATTTCGTGGGTCTTAATAAGGTGGTTCTTGGCATAAAATGGATGAATGGGATGGTAAAATGTAGGTTAAGTGGTGGCTGGACAGAAATATAGAAATGGCAATAACTGAAGCTACAGGGCTCCAAATGAGGTGATTCCAAAACGAGGTGAAAGGTCTCGTTTTGAAAGTCAATTTAGGCTCAAGAATCACTTAATTTGAGTGCGTAAAATGGGAGTTATGGCCACGAGATAATTCTGGGCAGAGGTGGATTTTCTGGAATTGTGGTTTGAAAGAACAAGGGTGAAGATGAAAGGAAGGAAAGAATCACTCTTTCCAGCGAAGGCAACACACAAAGGTTGTGAAAGTCCTTTGATACAGCCAGGGTGTTCTTGAATCACTCAAGAATTTAGGAGAATCACTCTCACTAAGATAAAAGAGATAAACTCTAATTTTCTGAATAAAACTCAACTTGTGTTTATTGATAAAATGGTTCAGCTTATATAGAAGCTTTACAGCAGATTTTAGTAATGACCCACTAACCTAGAATTAAAATAACTTAATGCCATTAACCTAGGGAATTAAAAAAAACTTAATGGCTGAGTGTAACTGAAATTGTGGCAACCAAAAGTCACCCCCAACAGCCAACAAGTCAGCCACCATTTGGTCTCCCAAAAGGCTGATGCCTAGGTTGCCAATTGGGCCCTTATTACAACTTGAACTAAACCTAACTAAAGCCCTTTTAATTGATTAACCCAAAACATATTTTTGGTCAGCCAACTTTACAAGGATTGGGTCATTATTTAGACAAACTAAACACTCTAAAAATTGAGACAAAGTGGTGTCATTTAGTCCTCCTCCATTTGGGCCATGATACAACTCACAACCTTGGACTTTTCTCCTTGAAACTTGGGCTTGTATTCAAATAGTATGGACAACACTTGTTGAAGAGCTTCCTTGGCTTTCCTTGCTCTAGCCCTTGTCATAGGTCCTCCAAGTCCTTCAAGTGGATCCTTGCCCTTGCTCTTGGTCATGTCCTCATCACATTGTGTTCTGGAGCAGGCTTGTCTTCAACGAACAAATCAAAATCAATTTTCTGATCTTCAAAACCTAGCTCCAGCTTCCTCTTCCCCATATGAACTATGCAGCTTGCGGTCAACATGAATGGCCTTCCCAATATTACAGGGATGTCAGTATCTTCAGAGATATCCATTACCACAAAGTCTTCCAGGAAGATAAAATGTTTTACTCTGACCAACACATCCTCAATTACTCCATATGGCCTGGTAATGGTGCGATCAACTAATTGTAAAGTCATTCGAGTGAGCATTATTTCCAACTCTCTCAATCTTCTGTACATGAAGAGTGGCATCAAATTGATACTGGCTCCCAGGTCAATAAGAGCATTTCCCACATTGACTTGTCCAATTGAACAAGGAATAGTTACACTCCCAAGATCTTTATGCTTGGGTGGAAGGATATTCTGGATCACAACACTGCAATTTCCTTCCACTATGATGTTTTCCTGGTGAATATATTTATGCTTCCTTGTTAACATATCTTTCAAAAATTTAGAGTAGAGTGGCATCTGCTGCAAAGCTTCTCCGAAGGACATGGTTATTTCTAGTTTCCTGAAAATATCTAAAAATCTCGCCAGATGATGATCTTTTTCTTTCTTGGAAGGTACCACATGATATGGTACTTCCACACCTTCATCCACAACTTTTTCACTCCTACTCTTCTTTGCATTCTTATTATTTTTTTCTTCTTTTTCATTTTTTTCTTTTTCTACTTCTTTTTCTTTTTCTTGGTCCTTCAATTCTTTATTCTTGACCATTATTTGTTCCTCTTTTTCTTGATTACTTTCACCTCTCACCTCATTTTTCTTGCCATCAGTACCTTTTTTGTCAGTAGTTTTCTTCTTATGCACAACTATATCCTCATCCTCAACCTCCACAAACCTTTTACTCCTTGTCATCACAGCTTTGCATTCCTCCTTGGGATTCTGTTTTGTATTTGCCACAAAACTATTGGATGACTTGTCAGCTATCTGCTTGGCCAGTTGTCCCACCTAGACCTCAAGGTTCTTCAGTGCTGACTCAATGCTTTTATGATTTGACATTGTTACCTGCATAAACTGAGTCAAGGTCTCCTCCAGCTTAGTAGTTCTCTGGAATATGTTAGGTCCTTGTTGGATTGTCCTGTTTGAAGGCCCACTCTGGTCTTTGTTGAACTGATTGCTAGGGTGTGTCCTCCACTGTCCTTATTGATTATAGGGACCTTGTTGAAAGCCTAAAAATCCTCCTTGAGTATACCCTTGTCGCTGTTGATTTCCCATATAATGAATTTCTTGAGTGTTTTCTTCAGTGGGAATACATTGGCCTGTTTCATGAGCCTCACCACAGATGGTACAACCTGTAACCTGCAAAACAGAAGAGTGTGTAGGTTGACCCATAGACAACTTAGTTGGCAGCTTACCAAGTGTTTCTGTTAAAATCTCAAGTTTCTTAGAAAGCAACTTGTTCTGTGCCAATACAGCATCATGTGATGATAACTCTATCAAGCTTTTCTTCATGGGTTGGTGGGTTCTGTCTCGTAGAATGGCATGATCACTGGATGACATGTTCTCAATTAGCTCATTTGCTTCTTCTGGGGTCTTCAATTTTATCTTTCCCCCTGCAGAAGCATCTAACAGTTGCTTGGTTTGTGGTCTCAGCCCATCTATGAACATATTCAATTGGATTGGCTCGGAAAACCCATGAGTGGGAGTTCTTCTTAACAAGCCTTTAAATCTCTCCAATGCTTTACTCAGAGGTTCATCAGGAAACTGATGAAATGAAGAGATTACAGCTTTCCCTTCTACAGTCTTGGACTCTGGGAAGTATTTCTTTAGGAACTTTTCAATAACTTCTTCCCAGGTTTCAGATTGTTTCCCTTGAATGAGTGGAGCCACCTCTTGGCTTCTCCTGCCAATGAGAATGAGAAAAGGCTAAGCCTAATAGCTTCGTCTGGTACACCGACAATCTTAACAGTGTTACATATTTTAATGAATGTTGCCAAGTGTGCATAAGGATCTTCATTAGGTAATCCTTGAAATAAGTTCCCCTGTATTAAATGAATTAAGGAATGTGGATAGTTAATGTTGTTAGCTTGTACTTCAGGACATGCAATGCTGGTGAAAAATTGTGGTACTGAACTACTTGAATAATCCTCAAGGGTAATCCCCTGGTCATGCTCTTCTGCCATGGTAATGGCTTTAGGTAATTGAGTGGCAGATTCCCTTGATGATGGTGGATCAGGTGATAATAAGTCAGAGAAATGAGTCTCTTCAAGAATGGATGCAACTGTTCTATCTTGCAAAAGTTTCCTTCTCCTCTCGGCCCTGTTCCTCTGCAATGTAGCTTCAATTTCTAAGTCCAGAGGAACTAAATTACCTGTGTGAGATCTATGCATATACAATACTAATAGAACAGCGGTTATCTAGTTAAACAAGAAAAGACAAATAGAAATTATGAACAAATATTCACAAAAAAAAACAATCAAAGAATAGACACCTAAAAATGAGCCAACTTCCCAAATAAAAAGAAGTTCCCCGACAACGGCGCCAAAAACTTGTTCATGGTTCCGACAAGTGCACTGGATCGCACAAATAGTATAAAACGGTAAGAACCGAGTATCGAACACTCGGGGAACTTGTGTTATTTGATAAGCTATTTCAGCAAATATGTGTCTGGTGTGTAAAGGTAAGTGTGAATATGAACAGGTGTATAAACTATCTGTGCAAAAAGAAAGAAAATCACGCGAGAGAAATGATGTGTAAAAACAAGTAGAGAACACGTTGGTCTTCCTAATAGGTGTCTGACGCTAAAAAGATATTCTTTATCTAACAATGCTCATGTGTTCTTATGGTGTCTCCTGAGATACTAAACCCCGATTCCTTATGATAGTTTAGCCAAATCCTGATCAAGCATTGTTCGCAGATTCCTCTTGTAAGACTAAACTCAACCAGGGTAACACCCTGATATATATATATATATATATATATATATATATATATTATATATATTAGTAATTATGTTTGATGTTTGATTATTTGTTGCATTATTTTCATCCGTAATTATTTTTAAGGAAGTTAATTTAGTTAATAGAGGGGTGTGGATAGATAAGGATCTAGCTTCTCAAAGAAGCCTCTAGAGAAAGCTACATGAAGCTGCCTCGGTAAAAATGCTGCCCAGCCTTCGTTGACCGTTGGATCTTCTCGAAATTTTGTCTGCAACTTCAAACGACACTTGTCCATGATCTGACCGTTGGGATCTTTGCGAAGATCTGGAGTGTGCTAGAAGCCTCTTTATGAAGCTTCTGGAGGAAGCCTCTTAATGAAGCTTCTAGAGAAAACTACATGAAGCTTCCTCGGTAAAAATGCTGTCCTGCCTTCGTTAACTGTTGGATCTTCTCCAAATTTTGTTTGTAACTTCACAAGACACTTTTCCATGATCTAACCGTTGGGATCTTTGAGAAGATGTCTGGAGTGTGCTAGAAGCTTCCGTTCCCGAGAGCATCTCTTATTTAAGCATTTCTGCCTTTGCTTTCGTGTAGCTTAGGAAAAACGTCATTTCTTCTTCTTTCTTTCTTCCAAAGTCATTTCTAAAGTTCCAAGAACTTTCTCCATCATCCACAGCCACCATTAGCCACCACAAACCATCATTGTTCTCCATTGAAAACCCACACCGAGAGGAATCCTTCAACCGAAGCGGAATCTTCCAACTTGGCTTGCGGTTCCGGTAGAGAACGAAAACCCTAATCTGACCTTTCATTTTCTTTCGAGGTAACCATGGTTCTATGCTTGTTTCTTGTTAGTTTCATCTTGTCTTTGCATCTTTTCTGACTTTGGAACCGCCGTTGCATGTCTTATGCTTCCTTTGAAAAACCTTAGAGAAAGAGACTTTGTAAACGTTATCCTTTCATGAAATGCATGTTATTTTCACAACCTACACTGAACCTCGGTCACATTGGCGTGGTCGGAATTTCCAAATGACGTTCCTTTGTAAAACCCAAAATGCTCTCAGCTCTTTCATGTAGTGATGTGGGTGTTTGACCCAGAGCACTATTACTAGCTTTGTTTTCTGAAATCCATACTAAGTCTCCTTCGTTTTGGCATGGTAGAGGCTTGTGTGGAATCGACGAGCAAGGACAAAAAGGAATCTTCAAGTGACGCGACGAGAAATACGCGGGGTAGCTCACGATGGGTAAGGGGAGTTTATTATAAAATTTACCGTTTTAACACCATAGTTAGGGTCAGGGAACCTAGCTATGAGGATATCTGTCTGTCCCTGTTGCATGTTGATTTTTCTTCAAAGAAAATTATGTTTTAACTAATGGGATGCGATATATATATATATATATATATATATATATATATATATATATATATATATATATATATATATATATATATATATTGTGATGAATGATATTGTTTTGGTTGTTTGAAATGTGTTGTTTGAAGACCGTGCATGTGGAAATGATATTGTTGTGTTTGTTTGAATTGTTGTTGATGTTGCTATTGAGGATTTTAATTGATATGTGATGATAATGATAATTATGATGATATTGATTTGAGATGACGTTGTTAATAAAGACCATGTCAACATGAATTGTTATTATTAATGAATATGTGAATATGAAATGAGGTTGTTGTTGTTGTTGATAACGTCATTGAGATGAGATGATATTTATGTTGTGAATGACATGGAAATACGATTTGTTGATTGAGGTTGGAAATGCATTGGCATGTGCATGTTGTGTATGTTCGTGGGGGGCACTGTGCACTGACCTTTCAGGGTCTTTGGCACTAGCTTTTGGCCACGTTCATACGTTGGATGTTGTTTATGATCGTGGGGGGGCACTGTGCACTGACCTTCCAGGGTCTTTGGCACTAGCTTTTGGCCATGATCATACGTCGTATGAAGTGTATGTCATGGGGGGTAGAGTGCACTGACCTTGTTGGATGGCCCAGACGTGGGTAACTAGCGTGGTTAGAGAATCTAAGCATTCCTGAAGGGATACTTAGGCGCTTTAATTGGTCCATGGTCTTTGGCACTTACTTTTGGCCGTGATCATAGCTCATACGACACAAGAAATAGAGTAACTGTGGCCAAGTGTACTTTGTACTAGGGGGCTATCACCTGGTAGGGAACACCTTTGGGCTCCCAGGCTGATCACCTATGGGAGAAGGGCTGTTACGTGCACAACCGGGTGGTCTCGACAAACTCAGCACAGTTCCCTAAGTGAGAGTGTCGTGTGGACACGCTTAGGCTATTTCCTGAGATTTGGTTGTTGTTGGTACGTACCACATTGCATCTGAGTGTTGAGTCGGGTGCATGCATCATTCTGTGCAGTCTTGATTGGGTCCATGGAGGGATGATGAATATTTGTTGGATATGAGTGTTGAATAATGATTGTTGTGTATGCTCATCATGTTTGCCTATGTACTTTGCTAATTGTGGTTATTTGGAATTGGTATTGGTTCTTTTTATAATGAACTCACCCTTGCAATTTTGTATCGTGTGGTTGATACCTGTGATGATCACGAACCTTGTTCGTGGGAGCAGAATGACAGTGGATTTTGGCTTAGCGCACATTAGTGGATTTTGGCTTAGCGCACATTAAATAGGTGGCCATATCTGTGCTCGTGCGCTTAGCGCAAATCTGAATCGCTTAGCGCACATTAGTGGATTTTGGCTTAGTGCGCTTCTCTCGCTTAGCGGATGAGCTGAAGCGGTGCGCTTGATGACCTGGAGTGGTGCGCTCAGTGAACCTGTATAGCTCATCTTCTTTTGGATTCTTCCTCGTGCTTAGCCACTGAGTGTTGCGCTTAGCGGATGCTCACTAAGCCAACAGATTGGCTTAGCGAGAAGGTGAAAAACAACACTTACCAAAGCTTTCCTAATTAACCTGAAATTGAGAGAAAATGATTATTAAACACACAAAATGAAAATACTAAGTATTTATTACCTATATTTCACAGAAAATACTTATAACACTACAAAATAACCATAAATTGGGAGAGTTTGATACAATTTATGCAAGTTTTATACACAAAAGTTAGTCGTTTTCATCGACTAACACTCCCTCTCTTTCTCTCTCGCTCTCTTCCTCCATTGAAACTTCCTCTCTAAGCTTCTTATCCAAGGCACTCTCTTGGTGGTGAAGCTCCTCCTTCCATGGCTTATTCTCTAGTGGATGACGCTTCCTCTCTCCTCTGCTTCTTTATCTTCCACTGCAACACCATGGCTAAAAATCACTATTGAAGGATCTCATTGAAGCTCAAAGATCCAGCCTCCATAGAAGCTTCACAAGCAAGCTTCCATCAAGTGGTATCAGAGCACAAGAGCTTCAAGTAGGTGCTCCTTAAACCTCCATTAATTTTCAGCTTTGCCTTCTCCTCCATTGTTGTTTCTTCATTTTTCTCCATGTATCTCCTCACGTGTCTTGTGCTAAATGTTATTAACATGATTCTTTAGAATTTCCACCAATTAAACTTGCTATAGAAGCTAGATTTGATTTTCTATGGTTCAAATTTCTTGTTTTTGTTCTTGAACCATGAATTGTGTTGAGTTTAGGTTCCTTTGAGTTTTGTCTTGCTATTTTTTATGGCTGAAACCTAAACCATAAAATTCTTTAAAAAAATTAAAGTATAAGAAAACCTCAAAAATCTAGAGTGACTTGTTCACCTATTGTAGTTTTGTCATAGAAGTCATGTCTTGTCATGAAACTTGTCACATAACATTCCTTATGTTGTGCTGAATTTTACTTTTCTTGTTTCTTTATCTAACTCATTTGTTCATGAGTGTATGAAATTCTTTTAGCCTATTCGTTGATTTGAGTCAAATCTTGCTTGTCGATTAGTCCTTAACATGTTCATGCAAAATTTTAGAGAGTCTTTGATTGTGAATTTCTTCTTGAACTTTTAGGTTTCCTTATGATTGTGTCTATTGTGAATTTGAGTTTTGGTGATTGAATTGTTGGCTGAAATTTTTGATCCTAAGTGAATATTGAACTCCTAAAACTGTGGTAAACAAGCCTAGTGAGTTCAACATACATAGCAAGGTTGAAAGTAAGCCCAAGGCAATCAATATACCATGCTTAAAAAATTCGAAGTTTGAAATCACTGGTGCTGGCAGCTTGAACATATGAACTTGTAAAAATTACTGGGAATTGGTCATTGTGAATTTTGAGCTGAAATATTTACTGCATTTTCTAGACGTCTGGAAAAAAATTAGGAAAAACAACCAAGTGATTTGGCCAAAAGGAAATAATAAGAAAAGTCACACAAGTTGGCAGGAAAATCAGTGTCCAGGAAAAAAAAGTGAAAGGGAAGGGTGCTTGTTGTTTTGGCTCAAAATTTGTTCTATAATTGGTGCCTATTTTATACAAATATTATTTCTGAAATTTCAATTGAAAAGTAGTATGAAAACAAGTGCTAAACTAGAGGTTTCTTGATTCTTTTTTTTTTTATAGTTTTTTTACTCTACTCTAGAGCCATTCTAGGTTTCTCTTTGAGCCCTAGCTTTCTTTTATGTGCCTTTCATTGCTTTAATTGTTGAATAATCCTTGAAAATTTGTCTTGTTAAAACTCTATTGGTTTAGCTTTCATTTCATTATTTGGTCTTTGGTTATTGCTTGTCTCTTTGTTTCCTTGTTTGTGAGTTGCCATATAGGGAATTGGAAAGAAGGATTGGTGTCATCCCTTGAAGAATTTGAGTCAAGAAGCAAGGGGCCATCCACCTTAAGATCTATTGGACTAAGAAGCACTCCAAATTGAGTGAAACACCAAAGAGAGAGTAGCCACCAAAATTGAGGACTTTTTTGTAACTTTGTAATTGGCAATTTACTTACCTTCATTGCTTTCCAATTTTGTAACAAAAATGCCTTTTATTGGAATTGTGTTGGGAGCCTCCAATAGGTTACCAAACTTCTATTTGTGTGTAATAATTTTAGGCAACTTTCCCTTAGGATAGCAAGTGTTTTGTTAGGAACCTTAAATGTGGTCATCCTAACATTCTTAGGATCCGTCTAGTTTACATTTCTTGCACTTTAATTTCTTGCTTACTTTCATAGCTTATTTTCTTTACTAATCACGCCTAGTTTATCTTGTTATTGCACAATAATTTCTTCTTGCTTATCATGCTTATCTTGAGTTCTTTTGGAACCCTAGCTTTTACCTTTTGCAAATCCCCAACAAGAAAGAACCATAACTTAGGAACCAACATGAGTCATTGTCATACCCTAATTTCGTTCAGAGACTATTGTTCATTGATCTTTTGATCCTTGCTATTCGGCTTACGGTGTTGAACGCCAGTTACAGTGCGAAACATATGATCATTTAGTGTTTTGATCAAGAATGCAAAAAATACCAAAACAAAGGGGATAAAAGGGTCTTTTCCTTGGTATTTTTAGACCCTAGCTCGCCCAGGCCAGCCTCTGGCTCGCGTGGGCTACCAAATAGCTTCATGGTGAAGAAACCAGCTCGCTTGGGCGAGCTTATTGCTTCAGCACTAAGGCTTAGCTCGCCTGGGTGAGCTGCAACTGCCCCAAAGTGACCCTTTGCCTATAAATAGGCGTCCTAGGGGTGTTTCAAAGGGTTCCAAGGGTCAAAAGTTGAGAGAATTGAGAGAAGACAGAAAGAAGAAGAAATGAAGCCAAGGCAATAACGAATTGCAACTGCGATCATTCCCTACATCGTTTTCTTGTTCTGTGTTCTTCGTGCGACCGTCGGCTAGTTTTTATTTTAGAGGATTGAATGTGAATTAAAGAACTATGTAGGTCTGAATTCCTCATCGCACCTGAGGATACGTAGGAGCAAGGGCTGCCCCCTTGTCGACCCCAAAAAACAAAGAAACATAGAAAGGTAAAATAAATAATAATAATAAAGTCATATTTTTGCACACTCGATTAAAGGCTGCCGTCTCTTGTGACGGGCGCGCGGGGTGCCATGATGTTGGGTGCCATGATGATAGTTATAAACAAACCATGTTGGGATTATACACTCATTTCTCTTTAAAAAAATGTTTGAAATTCATATTAACATGGTACCTAATGCATGGTTGACTAGGAAATGATGGTTCTTCGGGCGTCTCATGTCGATCTCATAATTACATTTGTCATGCATAGCATAAGTATGCCCTAATCATTCATCTCTATGATATGTTGTCAAAATATTGACAATCAAAATTTCTATTCCTTGGATTATAGGGTCAAACCAAGCACGTGCTTTTAAGAAAAGGTTTTTATCAACTCAAGGTCAAGTATGGAAGTAACCAGCTTGCAAAAGTTGAGGTAGAAGATGGATCGAGTTACATAGCTTCTTTGTCTACTGCCAACACATGATTGAGCTAAACAATTTACAAAATTAAGGACTATTGATGTCCATGTTTTATTTCCAGTTTCACTTTGACTCTGACAAGATGTGATGAACCATGTTGTTTTAATGAAAATCTAAATTGATTCAACCCTATGTTCTACTGAATGTCCTATTTTAAATTTGCAATACTTCATAAATATATCATTTACATACATCCATGATTTTTTTTCTTTTCACATTTGGTTGCATTGCTCATTGCATTCTTTCCTTGAAATCAAAGCCATAATCATTGTAATCATAAGGTAAAAAACACGCTTTACGGTGCCCTTACCGAATGCGTGCCAAAGCTAGAGTGAAGAGTGAAATAGCGGAGGTGCAAAAGCAGATGAAGGCTGACATGGAGGCCATGAAAGAGCAAATGACCACAATGATGGATGCCATGATGAGTATGAGAAAAATGATGGAGGTCAACACGGCTATAGTCGTTGCCACAAGTACCGCCACTGAGGTGGATCTGACTCACCCATCTGGCCACAACCAAGTAATTCGCCCAGCCTCAGATATGGTAGGTTAGGGAGGCGAAGCGATGGGACATGTGGGTGGCCCCCATTTTGTGCAGGGCCAGAGCAAGCATTCCTTCCCATCATATGGCTTGCTTTCCAACTATACACCACCAAATGTTGCACACGCTCCCGATGAGAATGTCGATAACTCCACTCCCATACTCATTGAGAGCCAACAACCCTAATCTGGTCAGGCATAGGTCCCTCAACCCATGGGGGAGACACATGAAGTACCCCGAGACCATACTTTAGCCGACTCCTAGCCTTGCCTCAGATATGCCACTGAGGAGCAGGTGTTTGGTGGCATACCCCACAACCACAACCCTTACATTTTGTGGTGGAAAGGCTGCCTCTTGCCATGGTAGAACGAGAAAATTTTGGTCATATAGAAGAAAGGTTGAGGGTCATTGAAGGAGGCAGAAATTATGCCTTTGTTGACATGGCAGAGTTGTGCCTAGTGCTCGACGTGGTCATTCCTCTGAAGTTCAAGGTGCCAGACTTCGATAAGTACAAGGGGACTACTTGCCCCAATAATCATTTGAAGATGTACTGCAGGTAAATGGGGGCATACGCAAAAAATGAAAAATTGTTGATGCATTTCTTCCAGGAAAGTCTTATTGGGGCAGCTGTCACCTGGTACACCAATCTGCAGTTTTCCCAAGTCCATTCCTGGAAAGACCTAATGGTTGCCTTTATTAGGCAGTATCAGTACAATTTTGATATGGCTCTGGATAGAATGTAGCTATAGAACATGTGTAAGAGGGAGCATGAATCTTTCAAAGAATACGCCCAAAGGTGGAGGGATTTGGTAGCTCAAGTAGCACCCCAATGATGAAGAGGGAGATGATAACATTGATAGTGGACACGTTACCGTTGTTCTACTATGAGAAGATGGTGGGTTACATGCCTTCAAGCTTTGCCGATTTAGTTTTTTCCGACAAAAGGATCAATGTGGGTCCGAGAAGAGGAAAATTTGATTATCCTGCTTTGATGAATAGGAAGCTAGGGGCAAATTGAGAGAATAAGAAGGAGGGAGGAACCCATACTATGACTATCGTTCCTCCATGGCCAAATTTCCTACCAGCTCAACAATATCAATACTCAGTCAATATCAGCCCTTCTCATTACCCACCACCCTATCAGCCAAGAACACCCAATTATCCACAAAGGCCACCCCTTAATCAACCACAAAACCCGCTTGCTGCACATCCGATACCAAACACCACCCTTAACACGAACCAAAACACCAACCAGGGAAGGAATTTTCCAGAAAAGAAGCCTATAGAATTCACCCCAATTCCGGTGTTGTATGCTAACTTACTCCCATATCTACTCAATAATGCAATGGTAGCCATAATCCCAACAAAGATTCCTCAACCTCCATTTTCCCGAGGATACAACTCGAATGCAACATGTGCTTATCATGGAGGAGTTTCGGGGCATTCCATTGAGCATTGTATGACCCTGAAACATAAGGTGCAAAGTCTAATTGATGCAGGTTGGCTAAAATTTGAGGAGGATAATTGCTTGTGAATTCTGAAATTGTCAAGCGACACTATGCATGGGGAAATTTGAAGGTGTTGTTAGATGTCTCCAATGACTCATTAGGATTTTCAAGTTTATGCCATTACTGTAAACAATAGTCACAATGCTAATAAAATGGATAAATTTGATGTCTGTTGACTCTCATTCTCACAGTTACATCTTTGCGTATTTATTTAACATTCACTAGAATGTGGATGTATGTCGTTGGTTTGTTTGCTCAAGTGACTTGTGCTCCTGAGTTTATCTCCAAGTCTGTTCAATCAGAAATTGCTCGTTCTACACATTTGGTGGGGGCGCCGTAAACGACGAGTAAAGTAAAAAAAATGTTTGCATGACTGTGTTTCAAATCAAAATAAGAAGTACAAACATGCATGTGACCTCATTCTTAAAAGTTTTATTTTTGAGAGAAAAGTGAGTTGTCAAGAACAAGAGTCATTCGACTTAATCTGTCAATTGAAAATCCTTTAAATATTTCTCGTCCTTGAAAATTCATTTTTGAGAACTTGCACAGTTTCTTTCATTTTTTCTTGCTACAAGGTCATGATAAAAGACAACAATAGATACCTCAGAGTCCTACACTGGGGCAATGAGAGGCACCGTGCATGAGCCTCAAGAAAACCTAGGGGCAGATTAGAAGTTCTTACCCGGTAAGTTGAAAACCCGAAAGGGCAGCCTAGGCAAAAATTAGGGTAATAAAAAAATAAAAAAGGAAAGTATAAGGAGCGTGTTTATCAAAGGTTTTGTCCCAAAATCATAAAAGTATCTAGTCAAGATTTGAAATGACACATGGTCGTGTTTCAACATCCCAAACACTAATTTATCCCTTGCTACCCCCTCTGAGCCAAAGCATATTTGTTTTCTAAAAACAACAAAAAAAAAACAACAAAAACAAAATAGGAACCCTGAGTAGGAACCACCGCTAAACTGGCGGGAAGAGCAATGCAAACAACACATGCATGAAGTTGGGAAACAATGAAAGGAAAAAGAAAGTAAAATCCGCCAAAGGTGAGTGAAGAAAAAGAGAGACAAAAGATCTCCCGATTTTATAAGGAAGGCACAAAAGTGAAATAAGGATTAATGTGTAAGACAAAAGAAGTAGAGCCCGACCCAAGAGTGGAAAGGAACAAAAGTACAAGCAAGACTCTCAAGGTTCTTACTCAATATAAACCTCAAACACTCTTTGAGCTTCTCTAATCCTTTCTTTCATAGCCCTCTTACCCCTGACCATGTTACAAGCCCAATAAAGCCCATGTGGATCAAGGAATGACTAATTTTGCTTTTAATTTGGGATTCTGAAATGAAACCCGCACACACTTGTGATTGTTGATATATATATATATATATATATATATATATATATATATATATATAAAGGAGAATCCTCGAGGTTTCGCACGTGCACATTTAAGAAGAAAACTCATTTGACCAGGAGCTCATGGAAAATGCCAAAAGACAATTGTGATAGTATGGTACATTTGATGTTAGTCACTCATGCAGACTCCTTAGGATTACTTTTGAATCCAAGGGTGGCCTTTGTTGTATAAATTCTTTCGGGATCAGCCCATGTCATCAAGTTTCAGCAGGATTGACAGACCCTTGGCATCACTCTACGATCTTAAATAGGAAAGTTTCACTTGGTCACAAAAATAGGAAAGAATGTCATGAGCATTACACAATTTTCATGATTCTAAACCTTTTGCATTACTAACATTTAAAGATGAAGGTTGCATGCATCTGCATCTCAAAAATCATGTTCATATTAGGCTATAAGTGTGTATATTTCTCTTCATATACTAATTTCCCAACTCTATTGTCCTATCTTTTAAGTTTAGGATGAGAGGCCCTCTCAAAGAGTCATTCTCTTGCTTTCTCATAAGGTTGAGTGCTTTGGTGCTAGTGCCTATTGGCTTGTTTCATAGGACTCAACATCCTTTGCTTTATAATTTCATAGGACTCAAAGTCCTCGCCTTTATCTTTCATAGGACTCAAAGTCCTCTGTCTTTATGCTTTCATGAGACTACACTGTCTTTATTTACATTTCAAAGACTTCAATGTCTTCAGTCATTTACGCTTTCAAAAGACAACAATGTCTTCATTTACATTTCAAAGACTTCTATGTCTTCAGTCATTTACGCTTTCAAAAGACTACAATGTCTTCATTTACATTTACAAGACTTCAATGTTTTCGTTCATTTACGCTTTCAAAAGACTACAATGTCTTCATTTACATTTCAAAGACTTCAATGTCTTCAGTCATTTACACTTTCAAAAGACTACAATGTGTTCATTTACATTTCAAAGACTTCAATGTTTTCGTTCATTTATGCTTTCAAAAGACTACAATGACTTCATTTACATTTCAAAGACTTCAATGTCTTCAGTCATTTACGCTTTCAAAAGACTATAATGTCTTCATTTACATTTCAAAGACTTCAATATCTTCGTTCATTTATGCTTTCAAAAAACTAAAATGTCTTCATTTACATTCCAAAGACTTCAATGTCTTCAGTCATTTACGCTTTCAAAAGACTACAATATCTTCATTTACATTTCAAAGACTTCAATGTCTTCGTTCATTTATGCTTTCAAAAGACTACAATGTCTACATTTCAAAGACATCAATGTCTTCGTTCATTTACGCTTTCAAAAGAGTACAATGTCTTCATTTACATTTCAAAGACTTCAATGTCTTCAGTCATTTACGCTTTCAAAAGACTGCAATGTCTTCATTTACATTTCAAAGACTTCAATGTCTTATATCTTTTACATTTTACAAGACTTCAATGTCTTCTGTCTTTTAAACTTTATAAGACTTCAATGTCTTCTGTCTTTTATAGGACTCAATGTCCTTGTCTTTGTGTTTCTTAGGACTCAACATCCTCTGTTTCTATGCTTTGAAAAAAAAACTTCAAATGTCTTCTGCTCTATAGGGCTTCAATTTCCTCCATTTTACATTTTGTAAGACTTCAATGTCTTTTGTTTTTTTAGTTTCACTTCCTTAGTTTTCGCCAGTTGCCCGGTCGAATAGCAAGGTCACTCGAACGAAAGTAGTGTCCTTATCTTTGCTTTCCTTTTAATTCCAATAAAAGATAAGTAAACAGGGGGAACCGTCATGCCCTAATTTCATCCAGGGAATATCATTCATTAATCTTTTGATCCTTGCTAGTTGACTTACGGTGTTGAACGCCAGTTACAGTGTGAAACAGATGATCATTCAGTATTTTGATCAAGAATGCAAAAAATACCAAAAAAGGGGGGGGGGTGGGAAATAGCCTTTTTCCTTGGTTTTCCTAGACCCTAGCTGACCCAGGCTAGCCTTTGGCTCACCTGGGCCACCAAATAGCTTCATGGTGAAGAAACCAGCTCGCCTCGGCGAGCTCATTGCTTTAGCACTAAGGCTTAGCTCGTCGGGGTGAGCTCCAGCTCACCTAGGCAAGCTGCAACTTCCCCAAAGTGACCCTTTGCCTATAAATAGGCATCCTAGGGGTGTTTTAAAAGGTTCCAAGGGTCAAAAGTGGAGATAATTGAGAGAAGAGAGAAAGAAGAGGAAACGAAGCTGAGGCGATATCGAATTGCGACTGTGATCATTCCCTATGTTGTTTTCTTGTTTTGGGTTCTTTGTGTGACTGTCAGTTAGTTTTTATTTTTGAGGATTGAATGTGATCTATGTACCCTTAGGGGTCCCCCTTGTTATTATGTGCACATCCATCTTCTTCATCTATCATCGGTAATCTCATTTTCCTTTGTAAAGTTCAATCTTAACCGATCACTAGTGTTGTAAAGTTGTCTTTAAAGAGATTGAAAGTTAATAAATAAAACCAAGATAAAACCAACTCATAACTAATTTCTTTTTATCAAATATCACTTGAGATCATATCAAGGTCTAATGCCTTAATGGCTCTCTCCGCTTTTCAAATTTAAAAGATCGTTTCAAGGTCCAACGCCTTAAACGACTTTTTGTTCGCAATTAAAATGAATCTTTCAAAAACATAAAAATCAATTTAACACACAAACATTCAGACTTAAAGAACTGCATAGGTCTGAATTCCTCATCGTACCTTAGGATACGTAGGAGCAAGGGCAACTCCCTTGTCGACCCCAAAAAATAAAGAAACATAAAAAGGTAAAATAAATAATATTGAAGTCACGTTTTTGCACACTCGATTAAAGGCTGTCGTGCCTTGTGATAGGCGCGCAGGGTGCTAATACCTTCCTTATGGGTAAACAACTCTCGAACCCTTCTTTTGAAAATTCATAGACCTCATTTTGGTTTTTCTAACGTTTTCCTCAAATAAACGTTGGTGGCGACTCCCACGTGTTTTTCTTTTTGGAAGATGCTTCTTTGGCTCTTCGCCCGCACTCCCGTTGTAGGGTAGGTTATGACAATCATCATTCATCTAATGCTAATGGTGAGGGTACTAGTCATAAGGACCTTCTATCTAGAATCTTAGATGAGTTGAGTTCCCTCAAGTTATGGAAAGAAAAACTAGAAAGAAAGGAAAAAAGGGGGTAGAAATAAATCAAGATGAGAGGGAACAAATAAGGGAAGAAGAAAGAAGGAAAATACTGAAAGAGTTAAGAAAAGAAAAACATGCCTCCTATAGACTCCGGCAAGAGCCTAATTGAAAAACTTAGTGACTATTATGTAGGAAGGCATAGGTCACATCCTAGACCTCACTCCCATAGGAGAGAAAAGGAAAGAAAGCCTTAAGAGGCTTACATTAACCTCCCATACTTCCATGGGAAGGACAATGCAGAGGCTTATTTAGATTGGGAAATGAAGGTTGAGCAACTCTTTGTTTGCCATCATACTAGTGAGGAAAGGAAGGTTCCTTTGGCTACCCTTAGCTACCAAGGGTATGCCCTTTATTGGAGAACTTCCCTAGTTAGGGAACGAAGGATTCATCGGGATCCTCCGGTAGAGTATTGGAATGACTTGAAAAGTGCCCTTAGGAAGAGGCACATTTCCTCCTACTATGAAAGGGAGCTTACAGACATGCTCCAAAGGCTTAGACAAGGGAGTATGAGTGTTGAAGAGTATAGGCAACAAATGGAGCTACTCCTTTTGAGAGCTGGACTTATGGAGGAGGAAATAACAAGTATTGCTAGGTTCTTTAGTGGACTTAATATGGAAGTGAGGGACAAGGTTGAGCTTATTCCATATAGGGACCTAGTGATGTAGCTCCATGTGGAGCTTGTAGGCCTTGGATCTTCTTCATTAATGGAGTCCTTTGCTTCTTGAAGATCATGGCAGCAGAACAGAGAAGGAAGAAAGATGATTGGAGAAGCCACTTCAAGGAGAAGATGAGTCAAGCACAAGCTCACCACCATAGGAAGCCATGGATAAGAGCTTGAAGGAGGAGAAGATGAGGGGAGGGAGAAGGAGAGAAGGAGCACAAAATTTTGTGCCTCAAATGAGGTCTGAACTTTAAAGTGTAATTCTCAAATGATCAAAGTTAAAAAAATGCATACACATGACCTCTATTTATAGCCTAAGTGTCATACAAAATTGGAGGGAAATTTGAATTTCTGATGTGCCATCATTTTCTTCTATTTCTTAAACCCTTTTTGCACCATTTTAATTACTGATTAGTCTTAATTTTCAAATTAATTAGGCAGTTTTATTATTTGGGCTCATTTAGCTAATTTGATGTTTTTAATCTAATTTCGGGAATTAATGAAACATTGGGCTTAATCTGGATTTTGGTTGTGGACTTGAAGAGGGCAAATAAAGCAGTGCTTACCTTAGTTAATTTCTAATTAGGAGATTGCAATTTTATTTTATGTGGTTCAGTGTTTATTTCGTTTTCGACCAGAATATTGTAATAGGGCCCAGTGACTTTGAGTGACTCTTTTTAAATAGCAGCCTTGGGATTTGTGGGAGGCTATTCTGTTAGACTATTATTCAGAGCATAGGGTTTATGGCTTTTATGTTTTTTTGGTTCTAATGCTACTATTCACGTAATGCAATTTTCCATTTTCTGCTTCTAATTACAATTTCGTTCTTGTTTCTTCTTCTGCCTTCATTTACGTTTCTGCTTCGTTTATGTTTCTGCTTTTAGTTTCATTTACGTTTTCTGTTTGAATCTATGGAAGGCTAAATATTCTGGTGTTGTTTCCTTTTGAGGACGAAGCTCAACTCTCTTTGAGGTTTCGTTTATAATGTGGCTTCCTGGCAGTTTTCCCTTCACCAGTTAACCCAAATTCGTTAACATTAATCTGTGCACGCTTCGTGTTCGATTAATTGCCTCTGAGCCTAACTTGCGTTCATGCTTAATGGACGAAGGGCTAACTGGTGTATGTGTTGCCTAATCACGTATTGACAACCCTAAGTTAATTTTCGCTTAGTAAATTGAAATAGGGTTGGATTAAGTGGTTAACTGTTAGGGACGAATTCTCCATAACCCAGGACAAGAGAATGGCTTCTGAATCAGAGGAAACAACCCATTTTTAATATTATTAGTTTCGTATTCCAGTTTACTTGTTCTGTTCTTTAAATCACAAAACAAACGAACCCCCCCAATCGTTACTGTTACTGCAAGTATATTATGAACATTTGGTTTATCATTTCTCGTTGGGAAACGACCTAGGATCACTTCCTAGTTACTGCATTTTCATGTTTATTTGATTCGGGTACGGCCTCGATCAAATTTGGCGCCGTTGCCGGGGAGCAGTGTCCAAAGGTTCATAATAGCTAGTGTCGTGTTAGTGTTTAATTATTTCGTGTTTTATGTTTAATTGTTAGTGTTGTGTTAGTGCTTGTGTTAGTGTTGTTTAGTGTCTTGTTATTTTGTTTAGTGTATGTTCTGTTTTAGTTTTCCTATTAAGCGCTTCCTCTGTTTCCGTTTTGGATGTTTTGCTGTGAATAGTATTTTGCGACGGACTTAGCAACCACTTTTGCTTGCGGCAAAACAGAGTAGTAGTAGAAATCATGTAGCGACGGATTTTAGCGACCACCCATGCTGAATTATTTGGGATTTTTTTGTTTTAGTAGCTAGGGTTGTTATTTTTGGCTGAATTTTTTTGTGGTAACTTCTTTTAATCTATATTTTGCGGGAAAAATAGCTAGAGCCTTTAGTTTGGTCAGATTTGGAAGTTCCTAAAAAGTAACAAATTTTGTTTTTGTCAAAACTTCAAACGGCCATAACTTTTGCTCCGGTTATCAGAATCGCAATTATTATATATGTATTTGTGGTAGAAAAAAATTTCCTACGCCGTAGGCCGGCTGAGGTCTCCATCGTCCAAAAAAAGTGATTCTGTCAAAAGTTTTTTATTTTTCAAGTTTTATTCACTTATTTTTCTCAACCTTCCATTTTTAGCTTCCATAGTTAGACTTAGAATTTTTGTTTGAAATTTTATGTGCTATCTTCTCATCATTTTATAAGGTTGCTCACAAAATTTCAAGTCATTTGGATATCATTTGAGGGTAGCTATAGTTCAAACCTACACCGTCATTTACATGACAAGGCAACTAGTTGTGCATGCTGAATGTAGTGTATGACTAGAGGCAATCCATCTGACTTACAACCCTTTGATCCTGAGATAGATAGGACATTTCATAGATTAGTTAGGCATCATTTTATACCTTTTGATCATCGTGAGCATTCCATTACTGGTGAATCTGTGCATTCTGTAATTGGTGATTTTAAACATCCTAATTTTGAGCATTACAATTTTGAGCATTCTAATTTTGAACATTCTGAGAACATAGCACAACCTCCACCCTATGAGAGGACTCTAAGGGAAATGGCTGCACCTGATTTCACCTACGAAAGCTTGTGCATCCAATACCCTGATAAGGATGTCCCATATGTTCTTAAAACTGGACTGATCCATTTGCTTCCAAAGTTTCATGGCCTTGCAGGTGAAGAGCCGCACAAACATCTGAAAGAATTTCATATTGTCTGCTCCACCATGAAACCCCAGATGTCCAAGAGGATCACATATTTCTGAAGGCTTTTCCTCATTCTTTAGAGGGAGTGGCAAAGGACTGGCTGTATTACCTTGCTCTAAGGTCCATCATGAGCTGGGATGACCTTAAGATAGTATTCTTAGAAAAAAATTTCCCTGCTTCTAGGACCACGACCATCAGGAAGGATATCTCAGGTATTAGACAACTCAGTGGAGATAGCCTATATGAATATTGAGAGAGATTTAAAAAACTATGTGCCAGTTGCCCTCACCATCAGATTTCGGAGCAGCTTCTTCTCCAATATTTTTATGAAGGACTCAGTAATATGGAGAGAAGTATGATAGATGCTGCCAGTGGTGGAGCCCTTGGAGACATGACTCCTGTTGAAGCCAGAAACTTGATTGAGAAGATGGCTTCCAACTCCCAGCAGTTTAGCACCATAAATGATGCCATAGTCATTAGAGGAGTTCATGAGGTAGCTACAAACTCATCTGCATCATATGAAACTAAGAAGCTTGAAGGCAAACTAGATGCATTGGTTAACTTGGTAACCCAGCTGGCCTTGAATAAGAAATCTGTACCAGTCGCAAGAGTCTGTGGTTTATGCTCATCTGCTGACCACTATACAGACCTCTGCCCTTCCATGCAGCAACCTGGAGCAATTGAGCAGCCTGAAGCTTATGCTGCAAACATTTACAATAGACCTCCTCAACCTCAGCAGCAAAATCAACCATAGCAAAAAAATTATGACCTCTCCAGCAACAGATACAACCCTGGATGGAGGAATCACCCTAATCTCAGATGGTCTAGCCCTCAACAACAACAACAGCAGCCTGCTCCTTCCTTCCAAAATGTTGCTGGCCCAAGCAGACCATACATTCCTCCACCAATCCAACAACAACAACAGCCCCAGAAACAACAAACAGTTGACGCTCCTCCGCAACCTTCCCTCGAAGAACTTGTGAGGCAAATGACTATGCAGAACATGCAGTTTCAACAAGAGACCAGAGCCTCCATTCAGAGCTTAACTAATCAGATGGGACAATTGGCTACACAATTAAATCAACAACAGTCCCTGAATTCTGACAAGCTGCCTTCTCAAGCTGTCCAAAATCCCAAAAATGTCAGTGCCATTTCATTGAGGTCGGGAAAGCAGTGTCAAGGACCTCAACCCGTAGCACCTTTCTCATATGCAAATGAACCTGCCAAACTTCACTCTTCTCCAGAAAAAGGTGATGACAAAAATTTACCTAACAATTTCTGTGCAGGTGAATCTTCCACTGGTAATTCTGATTTGCAGAAGCAGCACATCCCTCCTCTTCCATTCCCTCCAAGAGCAGTTTCCAACAAAAAAATGGAAGAGGCAGAGAAAGAGATCTTGGAAACATTTAGAAAAGTAGAGGTAAACATACCTCTGCTGGATGCAATAAAGCAAATTCCAAGATATGCTAAATTCTTGAAGGAGTTGTGCACTAATAAGCGGAAGCTTAAAGGAAGTGAATGAATTAGCATGGGCAGAAATGTCTCCGCATTGATTGGTAAATCTGTCCCCCAAATTCCTGAAAAATGTAAAGATCCAGGTACATTCAGCATACCTTGTATTATAGGGAATAATAAGTTTGACAATGCCATGCTAGATTTAGGAGCTTCTGTTAGTTTTATGCCTCTGTCTATTTTTAATTCTCTATCTCTAGGTCCCTTGCAGTCAACTGATGTGGTAATTCATTTAGCTAATAGAAGTGTTGCCTATCCTGTTGGTTTCATAGAAGATGTCTTAGTTAGAGTTGGTGAACTGATTTTCCCTGTTGATTTTTATATTTTGAATATGGAGGATGGATTTTCTCAAGGATCAGTTCCCATCATTTTAGGCAGACCCTTTATGAAAACTGCTAGAACTAAGATAGATGTATATGCAGGCACACTATCCATGGAGTTTGGTGATATAACTGTTCATTTTAATATTCTGGATGCTATGAAATACCCATCTAAAGATCTTTCTGTATTTCGTGCTGAAATAATTGACCATGTTGTTGATGAATACATGACTGATCTTTATTCTAATCTGCATGCCTCTCACTCTTCATGCATTGAGTATGAAATTGTACTTGATCATATGTCTGAATTTGATGCTGAGAGTGAATCTGAAAGTGATATTGATTGCATGTCTGGTGGTGGTGTTTTGCCTCTTGAGATTGATTTTATAGAGTCAGATAGGACTAACCATGTTTCAAGAAGTACACATACCTCTGACTTTCTTTATGTGGTACAGGCTGAAAAACCATCTCCTTCTACCACTATCTAGCCGGCCACACCAGAATTGAAGCCTCTGCCATCAAATTTAAAATACGCTTACTTGGATGACAGCAAAAGTTTTCCAGTGATTATATCTGTCTCCCTTGTTGATGAGCAAGAGAAGTTGTTGTCTGTTCTCAAGAAGCATAAGAAGGCTATAGGCTGGACCCTGGCAGACATTCCTGGTATTAGCCCATCCACATGTATGCATCAAATAAATTTAGAGGATGGAGCTAAACCAGTAAGACAGCCACAGAGAAGACTCAACCCGGTGATTCTTGATGTAGTGAAGAAGGAGATAACCAAGCTTTTGCAAGCTGGAATCATTTATCCTATCTCCGATAGCCAATGGATGAGTCCCGTCCAGGTAGTCCCGAAGAAGACCGGCCTCACAGTGATAAAAAATGAGAAGGAGGAGCTGATTCCTACTCGGGTGCAGAATAGTTGGAGAGTCTGCATTGACTATAGGAGGCTAAACCAGGTTACCAAAAAGGACCATTTTCCCCTGCCATTCATTGACCAGATGCTTGAACACCTGGCAGGTAAATCTCACTACTGTTTCCTTGATGGTTTTTCTGGTTATATGCAAATTACTATTGCTCCTGAGGATCAGGAAAAGACCACATTCGCCTGCCCCTTCGGCACTTTTGCCTATAGGAGGATGCCTTTCGGCCTGTGCAATGCCCCTGGTACCTTCCAGCGGTGCATGATTAGTATTTTCAGTGATTTCTTAGAAAATTGCATAGAGGTGTTTATGGATGATTTCACTGTATATGGATCCTCTTTTGATGGTTGTTTGGATAGTTTGGAAAAAGTTTTGAATAGATGCATCGAAACTAATCTTGTTCTAAATTTTGAAAAATGTCATTTTATGGTTGAGCAAAGTATAGTTTTAGGCCACACTATTTCCAATAAGGGTATTGAAGTAGATCCTGCAAAAATTTCTGTTATTTCACAATTGCCTTACCCCTCTTGTGTTCGAGAGGTGCGATCTTTTCTTGGTCATGCAGGATTCTACAGGCGCTTTATAAGAGATTTTAGCAAAGTAGCCCTTCCACTGTCCAACTTGTAGCAAAAGGAGGTGAAGTTTGACTTTAATGACAAATGCAAAGAGGCTTTTGATTGCCTCAAAAGAGCGCTGACTACCACCCCCATCATCCAGGCACCCGACTGGACAACCCCTTTTGAGCTTATGTGTGATGCATCAAATTATGCATTAGGGGCTGTCCTTGCTCAGAAAATTGATAAATTGCCCAGGGTGATATATTATGCTTCTAGGACTTTAGATGCTGCCCAAGCGAATTATACTACTACTGAGAAAGAGCTTATAGCCATAGTTTTTGCTCTTGAAAAATTTCGATCTTATTTGCTTGGTACCCGCATTATTGTTTATACTGACCATGCAGCTCTAAAGTACTTGTTGAAGAAGGCTGATTCTAAGCCTAGGTTGATCCGATGGATGCTTTGGCTCCAAGAGTTTGACTTAGAGATCCGTGATAGGAGCAGAGCACAAAATTTAGTTGCTGATCATTTGAGTCGGATCGAATGTGTATCTGATGCGGATTCACCCATTCGGGATGATTTCCCGGATGATCATTTGTATATACTATATAGTATTTCTGACTCTCTTTCTACTCCCTGGTTTGCTAACATTGTCAATTATTTAGTTGCTTCTGTTTTTCCTCCCTCAGCATCTAAGGCCCAAAAAGATAAAATTAAAAGTGATGCTAAGCATTTTATTTGGGATGACCCCTACTTGTGGAAATTGTGCAGTGATCAGGTAATTAGACAGTGCATTCCAGATCATGAGACTGACTCAGTCCTGCAGTTTTGTCATTCTTCCGCACCGGGAGGTCATCTGGGTGTTCAAAGGACAGCTCACAAAGTGCTTGATTGTGGCTTTTATTGGCCCACCATCTTTAAAGATGCGTGGAAGATCTGCAGCACCTGTGAGCAGTGTCAGAGAGCAGGAAATACACTTACATGGCGACAACAAATGCCTCAGCAACCTATGCTATTCTATGAGGTGTTTGATGTCTGGGGTATCGATTTCATGGGCCCTTTTCCTGTCTCTTTTGGTTATGTTTACATTCTCCTTGCAGTTGACTATGTTTCAAAATGGGTGGAAGCCAAGCCCACTAGAACTAATGATGCTAAAGTTGTTGCATATTTCGTTAGATCTAATATGTTTTGCAGGTTTGGAGTACCTAAAGCAATTGTTAGTGATCAAGGAACCCATTTTTGCAACAGAACAATGCATGTCTTGCTTAAAAAGTACGGGGTGGTACACAGGGTATCCACACCATACCACCCCCAGACCAATGGACAGGCAAAAATTTCTAACAGGGAGATCTAGAGAATTTTAGAGAAGATTGTGCAACCAAGTAGGAAAGATTGGAGTACCAGGCTTGATGATGCTCTTTGGGCACATCGGACTGCCTACAAAGCACCCATAGGAATGTCTCCTTATTGGGTTGTCTTTGGAAAGACATGTCATCTTCCAGTGGAAATTGAGCACAAAGCATACTGGGCAGTGAAGACTTGCAACTTCTCTATGGATTAAGCTGGTGAAGAAAGAAAGTTGCAACTGAGTGAGTTAGATGAAATCCGCCTAGAAGCCTACGAGAATGCCAAGTTCTACAAAGAAAAGACCAAGAAGTTCCATGATAGCATGATAGTTAAGAAGGACTTCATGGTTGGGCAAAAAGTATTATTGTATAATTCTAGGCTTGGACTCATGAGTGGTAAGTTGAGGTCTAAGTGGATTGGTCCTTTTGTTGTTACTAATGTTTTTCCTTATGGTACAGTTGAGATCAAAAGCGACTCCACAAACAAGAGCTTCAAGGTCAACGAACATCGACTTAAGCCATTCCTCACAAACCCTTCTTTAGTGGACTTAGTGGTGGAAGAGACTTCCTTACTCCACCCTACTCTTCCTCCACCATAACTTAGGGAGTTCTTCTTTTCCTATCTCCTTCTTTGCTTTTATTACACTTGTCTGATTCTATTTGATGGTTTAATTGTTTTTAATCTTTTAATTGTGTTACATTGAGGACAATGTGTTGTTTAAGTATGGGGGGGGGGGGGGGGGAGTGTTCTTTGGTTTTACTAGTTTGGTTGGTTTTGTTAATTTGTTAGTTGTGTTAATTTGTTAATGTTGTTAGTTTTGTCGGATTTCTAGTTTAATATTTTGGGTCAATTCTGTGTGCATGTACGACTTTGCATGTTTTTCTTTGAATTATAGGATATGTTCAAGAAATGGGTAATTGTTTTGAAAATAAAAGTTCTTGACATTTTGTGACTTGAAATCCTTGATTCTCCTCTACATGTCATGATAGTTTTGAAAGCTCAATTTGAAAGTTCATGATAGTTCCAATGACGAATACCACCTTTAGCACAAACCAAAAACACCAACCAAGAAATGAATTTTGCAGCAAGAAAGCCTGTAGAATTCACCCCAATTCCAGTGTCCTATGCTGACTTGCTCCCATATCTACTTGATAATTCAATGGTAGCCATAACCCTAGCCAAGGTTCACCAACCTCCATTTCTCCGAGAATACGACTCGAACGCAACGTGTGTTTGTCACGGAGAAGCCCCGGGGCGTTCCATTGAGCATTGTAGGGCTCTGAAGCGTAAGGTGCAAGGTCTAATTGATGCGGGCTGGCTGAAATTTGAGGAGAATTGCGTGTAAATCCTGACATTGACAAAAGATGCCACACATGGGGCAATTTTGAAGGCTGTTGTTAGGTGTCTCTAATGACTCATCAGGATTTCCAAGTTTATGCCATTATTGTAAACCACAGTTACAATGTTAAATGAAATGGATAAAGTTGATATCTTTGTCCCTCATCCTCTCACAAATGCATGTTTGCTTATTCAACTTTCACTGGAATGTGGGTGCAAGCCATTGGTCTGTTTGCTCAAGCGACCTGCGCTCCTGAGTGTTGACTTCTAAGACTGTTCAATCAGAGATTACTCATCTTACACGTTGGTGGGGGTGCCGTAAAACAAAACAAATAAGTTTCAAAATAAAAAATAAAAAGGCATTTGATTGACTGTGTTTTCAAGTAAAAAATATAGACGTTCATGTGACCTCATTTTGTCTTTTTAGAGAGAAGTGAGTTATCAAGAATAGGATGTTGGATAAATGGCCTTAGTTACCTTAAGAAAAGGGGGGGTTGAATTAAGATACGAAGATTATTCCCCAATTAAACTTTCACTCTCTCTTTTCGGATTAACAATGCACACAGGGATAACCCTTCCCTTGTGTTCAGGAATCCTCTACAACAAGAGACCCACGGTCTCTTAATCCCTTTTCAGAAATAAGAAGAAGGGAAGAAGAGGTCTCTCGTAAAAGAGGTAGATTGTAAAATGAAGATCAATCAAAAATTCCTTATCGAATATGCAAGTGGTTGACCAAGGAATCTTTTTGAGAGGATAAGACATTTCAGTTCAGAAAAACTCTTGATCTTTCGAGAGGATAAAACTGTTTGGGCAATGAAAACTCTCTTTAAAACATTTGAATGGCCGTTCATAAAACATTTGAATAGATATGTCTCTTGGAAATTATTTTCTGAATATCCCCTATGGTAATCAATTACAAGACTTATGTAATCGATTACAGGTTTTAAAAATTTGAATTAAAACATTTTTAACTGCTGGTAATAGATTACCAGAGAGCAAATCTCAATTTGAAATGATAGAATTCTTTGGTCAAACCTTTTGTTTGTTTCAATTTGGAAACCTTCCTAAAGATTCTAAGAGATCAAACTTGATCATATGTCTTGATTTTCTTGGATTCTAGTCTTGAATAAAACTTAGAAGCACTTGATCCTTTAGCATCATCAAGACATCAAAACATCTTGCTTCTACATAGGAGTCATTTGACTTAATCCATCAACTATTTCTCGTCCTTGGAAAATTCTTTTTGCAAGAATCAACTGCTTCTTTCATTCTTCCTCACTATGAGGTTTTGAAAACAAGACAACAATTGGTACCTCTAAGCCCTACACTGGGGCAACGAAAGGCACCATGCAAAAACCTCAAGCGAACCTAGGGGCAGATTAGAAGTTTTCACCCAATAGGTTCCCAGCTACAAGGTCATGACGAAAGATAACAATTGGTACCTCAAAGCCTTACACTGGGGCAATGAGGGGCATCGTGCATGAGCCTCAAGTGAACATAGGGGCAGATCAAAAGTTCTCACCCGTCGATGTTTTTAAACAAGAAAAAAAAAAGGGGAGACAAGCCCTGGAATTTCAATAGATTGATTAAACATCAAACGGCTCCATTCCCGTCACTCCAAAACGGTCAAGTGACTAAATCAAACAGAACATACACTTTGAGGGAGTTCCCGGAGAGATTTGCAAAAGATAGGATAAGGTCGCATGAATTATCACCTCTTTCAAAAGGACAGTCAATCTATGTTTTCCAAAAAAAAATCAAATCAAAATCAAAATCACAAAATACGGAAAGAATGTCATGAACATTGTACAACTTTCCATTACATTGCATTGTTTCATATGAAGTCCGCATTTACCAAATTACACGACAAAGGTTGCATGCATCTGCATCCCTAAAAATCATGTTAACTGCATAGATTTCCTACATCTAATGTCCAAATCTTGTGGATTTGGGATGACCAGCCCTCTCGATGAGTCGATCTCTTGCTTTCTCATAAGGGTGGACCCTTGGGTACTTGTACCTATCACTTTTAGAGGACTACACGTCCTCGCCAACAGAGGGCTGCACGCCCTCACCTTCAGAGGACTACATGTCCTCGCCTTGAGAGGGCTACACGCCCTCACCTTGGGTACTAGTTACCCTCACCGTTGAGAGAACTACACGTCCTCGCCTTGAGAGGACTACACGTCCTCACCATCAGAGGGCTGCACGCTCTCACCTCTAGAGGACTACATGTCCTCGCCTTGACAGGGCTACACGCCCTCACCTTGGGTACTAGTTACCCTCACCGTCAGAGGACTACACGTCCTCGCCTTGAGAGGACTACACGTCCTCACCATCAGAGGGCTGCACTCCCTCACCTCCAGAGGACTACATGTCCTCGCCTTGAGAGGGCTACACGCCCTCACCTTGGGTACTAGTTACCCTCACCGTTGAGAGGACTACATGTCCTCGCCTTGAGAGGGCTACACGCCCTCATCTTGGGTACTAGTTACCCTTACCGTTGAGAGGACTACACGTCCTCGCCTTGAGAGGACTACACGTCCTCACCATCAGAGGGCTGCATGCCCTCACCTCCAGAGGACTACATGTCCTCGCCTTGAGAGGGCTACACGTCCTCACCTTGGGTACTAGTTACCCTCACCGTCAGAGGGCTGCACGCCCTCACCTTCTGAGGGCTACACGCTCTCGCCACCAGAGAACTGCATGTCCTCACCTTCGTAGGGCTACACGCCCTCACCTTTAGAGGACTACACGTCCTCGCCAACAGAGGGCTACACGTCCTCACCTTTAGAGGACTACACGTCCTCGCCAACAGGGGGCTGCACGCCCTCACCTTGAAAGGACTACACGTCCTCGCCAATAGAGGGCTGCACGCCCTCACCTTGAAGAGGACTACACGTCCTCGCCAACAGAGGGCTGCACGCCCTCACCTCCAGAGGACTACACATCCTCGCCTTGAGAGGGCTGCACGCCTTCACCTTTAGAGGGCTACGTGTCCTCATTTTCAGTGGGCTCCACATCCGCACCTTAAGAGAATTTAAGGTCCTCTGTCCTTAAATGCTTAACCGAGGATCGCGCTCCCGGTTAAGGGGCCAGTAGTTTCCTTTTAACAGTTCCTGGGCCACCCTCTGATATTGGAGGAGGGCCAACTGTGCGAGCACAACCAGAGAGGGAGGCTATCACACTGCTACTATGCATACCGGGGTAAGATTTCACCCGTGCCGCTGCAAAGAGACGAGTGCGGATCATGCGCACCAACATGACCACTCTTACACAGATATAGATGACATTGCTTCTTAGCAACATTCTGCCCAGCGACCGCAATGCCAATCTCCCTCTGCAAAAGTATCAGTTGGTCTGTGTCGTCCCGACATGGGTAAGTATGCATATGGTTCAACTGATTTCTGATACCATCTATTTGTTTGCAGGGATCGCACCCACAAAGACACCCAGTGGACCTGAAGAAGTCCAACAGGGCCCTGGGGTTTCCAGCTCTGGTTACGGGCCTCTGTCGGCCCTATAGGGCGCCCGTCCCCCCAGCAAGCTCATGCCATCATGACATAGGTAAGTATGCACCTCCCCCAACTGATTTTTGATGTCATCTATTGTTTGCAGGGATCGTGCCCGCAAGACACCTAGTGGACCCGAAGAAGGCCAACAGGGTCTTGGAGTTGCCAGCTCTAAATACGGGTCTCTATCAGTTCAAGGGAGTGCCTGTTGCCCCCAGCAGGGTCATCAGGCCCCCTACCAATCGAGCTTTCATCAAGAAGTGCTGCGCCCCCAGGCAGGCGCAGGGCGAAACACCACAGCAGCATTGGGATGGCCGGCAGTGGGCAACAGACGCACCGCCATCACCTCTAGAGTTCACCTCTACTCATCCACAAAAAGGTTTGAGTATTGCCTACACAACATGGCCGACCAATAGGCGACCAAGTCCAAAGCCAAATGTAAGCAAAGTACTAGGTCAGTGACCGACAAGTCATAAGGCGTCCAGCTCAAGACGTTAAAGAAGCGCTACTAGGAGGCAACCCAGTACCTTTTGAATCTATGCTTGTTATTTGATCAGTTTTTATAGTAGGACGCACCTAGTTGCTCATGATGCTGGGAATTTAAATAAAACGAGCACAAGCTCGAAAGGTAGTCATACCTTACAAAATATATATATGTATGTTTAGGTAGAAAGATACCTTAGATATGCATGTATGTAACAAAAAAATACTTCACAAAATATATATATGTATGTTTAGGTAGAAAGATACCTTAGATATGCATGTATGTAAACAAAAACACACTTCACAAAATATATATATGTATGTTTAGGTAGAAAGATACCTTGGATATGCATGTATACAGCAAAAATACCTTACAAAACATATATATGTATGTTTAGGTAGCAAGATACCTTGGATATGCATGTATATAGCAAAAATACCTCACAAAAATATACGCATGTTTAGGTAGCAAAATACCTCATGAAAAAAAAGGGAAAAAAAACAAACAAGAAAAAGAAATAAACAAATGATAATGATAAAAAAAAGGAGAAAAAAGAAAATAAGTTTTCTAGCTGAAAAACCAACATGCTTTTGAAAAGAGATAACTTCCAGCTTTTCTTTGAAAAAATTCACTGATCATAACCAATTTTAGAAAAAAAAATGTGTGTACACCTGAAGGGTGGATGCTGTGAAAATTTTCCCGAACGCCCGAAATGGACTCGGATGAATGCACAAATTGATAAAAGAGCATATTTTGGAAACATTGGGTTGACTAAAATAGAGGAAATGAATTCTGAGCCCTAGCATCACATGACCATAAAAATTTGACACTTGAGTGTCCGCATAGGTGCATGCATGACCAGTTTTGCGTAAAATTTCCAAATCATCATTTTTGCATTTGTGTCATGGAAAAAATGTGGGGCATCCCTTTTATCCTTGAGCCAAACCAAACCCCGACATGTATCATGTCTAGCCATTCTACAAACCTTGAGCCAAAATCCTGACTCACCATAAACCTTAACCCAGGGTGAGAATGTCAATCCTTACTCTCGGAAACAAAAAAGAAGGAAAGGAAATTTCCAATCAAAGAAAGAAAAAAGAGAGGAAAGGAAATTTCCAATCAAAGAGAAAGAAAAGAAGAGGAAAGGAAATTCCCAATCAAAGAGTGGGAGAAAGCGAAAAAAAAGGAAAGAAAATTCCAAGTCAAAAAAAAAAGAATGGAAGAAAGTAAAAAAAGAAGAAAGCTCCTGATCAAAGAAACCAGAAGAAATATGCAGAGAGGTCTTTGGACCGGACAATATCTGAACAATACATAATTGTCACCAAATGAACAAAAAGAAGGAAAGGAAACCACGACCTAAAATGGTCTTCTCCCTTTAATTGCCAGCCAAAATCTTGTGCGCTAGCGACTTTTTCGCCCCGCACTAAACAAAAACAGAAAAGGAAAAAGCCAACAAAAAAGGAAAAGGCCAAAAACCACAAAAGCCGAAAAACCCACCAAAAGAACCCATTCCCAAGGGAAGCCCTATTGATCCATGATCACGCATGTAATTTTTGATTTGATAGGAAATAATTTGCAAAGTCAAGTCATGACATATCCATGGTTCGAAATTAGGATAAAACACTTACCTGTGCGAGATTGATACACTTTGAGTGGATTTCTTCTATTTTTGTCGAACCCAGTGTTTCCTCTAAATGGTCATTTAGAAACGAAATGCTAACATCCAAAATCTCATTTATGGTTATGGGGGATTTCATCAGCAGACTCTCCTTCCCCGGTAGACACATTGTTTTTCATCCGAAGCATATGTTGCTCTAATTGGTTGGAAGTTTTGTCTCTTTACTAAAGCATGTTTGCATTTTAGTGGAGAAAACACCGAGACTTTTTCGAGTCTCACAAGTTATCCAGAACTACGTAGGTCTGAGTTCCTCATTGGAGGATACGTAGGAGCAAGAGCCTCGCTTTTGTCGACCGCACCGCTTTTTGTTACCATGACCCAAGAGCTGGTAGCCCGCGGAGACACCTTATGGTTATCCGCACCTCGTCATTCAGTGACCCCAAGTGTGATTGATGAGCAAAGGCCAGTGTGGTCATTTGCACCCTTTCCGGGGATGTCAACATCTTCCGGTGGAGACTTTTTCAAGTCTCACAAGTTATCTAGAACTACGTAGGTCTGAGTTCCTCATTGGAGGATACGTAGGAGCAAGAGCATTGCTTTTGTCGGCCGCCCTACAAGATCTGTCATACTGACCCTGAGGTCATATGACATGCGGAGACAAAATTTGGTCATTCCGCACCCATTTGCCATTCAGACACAGTCGTGTCCGATGGCACGCAGAGACAAAATTTGGTCATTCTGCACCCTTTGTCATCCAGAGGCGGCGGGCCCGATGACATGCGGAGACAAAATTTGGTCATTCCGCACCCCTTTGCCATTCAGACACAGTCATGTCCGGTGGCACGCAGAGACAAAATTTGGTCATTCTGCACCCTTTGTCATCCAGAAGCGGCGGGCCCGGTGACATGCGGAGACAAAATTTGGTCATTCCGCACCCCTTTGCCATTCAGACACAGTCGTGTCTGGTGGCACGCAGAGACAAAATTTGGTCATTCTGCACCCTTTGTCATCCAGAGGCGGCGGGCCCGATGACATGCGGAGACAAAATTTGGTCATTCCGCACCCCTTTGCCATTCAGACACAGTCGTGTCCAGTGGCACGCAGAGACAAAATTTGGTCATTCTGCACCCTTTGTCATCCAGAGGCGGCGGGCCCGATGACATGCAGAGACAAAATTTGGTCATTCCGCACCCCTTTGTCGTTCAGACACAGTCGTGTCCGGTGGCACGCAGAGACAAAATTTGGTCATTCTGCATCCTTTGTCATCCAGAGGCGGCGGGCCCGATGACATGCGAAGACAAAATTTGGTCATTCCGCACCCCTTTGCCGTTCAGACACAGTCGTGTCCGGTGGCACGCAGAGACAAAATTTGGTCATTCTGCACCCTTTGTCATCCAGAGGCGGCAGGCCCGATGACACGCGGAGACAAAATTTGGTCATTCCGCACCCCTTTGCCATTGAGACACAGTCGTGTCCGATGGCACGCAGAGACAAAATTTGGTCATTCTGCACCCTTTGTCATCCAGAGGCGGCGGGCCCGATGACATGCGGAGATTTACATCATCTTCCGCACTTACAAGATCTGTCATACTGACTTTTGAGTCATGCTGACGGGCGGAAATACCCGAGTGGTTATCCGTATAAACATTCTTTTGCTATCTTTAAGACAGAACGCTTGATAGCATGCAGAGACTGACATAGTCTTCTGCACCTTTTGTTCCCTCGGGAACAACAAGTCATTTGCATGCGGAAATTTTATGGTCACCCGCGACTCTCGTCAACAGAGAGGAACGAAATTAGTGTCTTATCTTTACTTTCCTTTTATTTCCAATAAAAGACAAGTAAAGAGGGGCAACTGTCATACCCTAATTTCGTCCGGGGACCTTTGCTTGATGACATGCGACTTTTCTTTGGTCCTTGTGAGGTGCTTGACACCCATCATTAGGCAATTTGTGAAATTCCGGGACATGCCGAAAAACAAAAGAAAATATTGATGCACAATCCGTAAGGTTCCGTGACACACCGGAAATCAAATGGAAGCATCATTGCACAAATAAGTGAGGTTCCGTAACGTTCCGTAAGTCAAAAAGGGGATGATTATGTAATCCACAAGGTCCCGTAACATTACGGAAAGAAAACAAGTATCGTTACGAAATTCGTAAGTTTCTGTAACTTTACGAAAAAAGAATCACAAAAAAAAAGTAGAGGGGGGTGTACTTAGTAAAAATGGGGGTGCAAATAGCACCCAGGCCCACTTGGGCCCTCCAGAATATTCCTCCAGAAGGTTGTTGCTTCTGGAGGAAGCAACCCTGCTCGCCTGGGCGAGCTGGGCGGCAAGCATCTCCCCTATTTTGCTATAAATAGGGGAGGAAGTGAAGAAGAAAAGGGTTCAGCCCCTTAGGCACTTCTCTCTCTTTCGAATTTGCTTGGAAAAATTGTTTCCGTGAAGAAAATCTAAGCCGAGGCGCTTCCGAAACGTTTCCGTAACGTTTTCCGTGAGGAATTTCGCAAAGGTTTTCGACCGTTCTTCGACGTTCTTCATCGTTCTTCGATCTTCAACGGGTAAGTACCTCGAATCAAGCTTTTCAATTCATTCTATGTACCCGTGGGGGTCCACATTGTGTTTCGTGTATTTTTATCCTCATTTCATTTACTTTTTATACCTCCTTTTGACGTGCTTAAGCCATTTTACTTAAGTCATTTCTCGCTTAACCTAAAAATAAAACAAATTTCCACCGATCGTTTGAATTGTATTATCCGTTAACTTCGGTTAAAATGAATTCCGACCATTCGGTCGTGCCGTAACCACGTTGGAAATCAAAAAGAGGTAAATAATAATATAATAATCAAAAAAACATCTTTTAGTAAAATAAAGCGGAAAATCAATCGGACATTTTCTCTTTGGGATTTCTCATTCTTAATTGAATTGACTAATAACTAAAGTGAAATTAAGGCTAAAATCAACTCGTCTAGTCAAGCTCGTCCACAAAAATAGGTTTTTGAAGTTTGTCATTTCAATTTCTTACTAAGTAAATGGATCGTTTTCAAGGTCCAACGCCTTAAAATGATCACCTCTTAAAAAAGAAATCACTTGATAAGAAAGAACTACGTAGGTCTGATTTCCTCATCGCAAATTGAGGAATACATAGGAGCAAAGGGAAACACCCTTGTCGACCACAAAAAGAGAAAAATATAAAAAAGGGTATAAAGGATGTAGAGACATAAAAAGGGAACATAAAAAAATCAAAGTCATGTTTGCACATTCGATTAAAGGTTGCCGTCCCTTGGGACGGACGTGTGGGGTGCTAATACCTTCCCCGTGCGTAAATACAACTCCCAAACCTTTCACTTAAAAGTTCGTAGATCACGTCTTTTCCGGTTTTTCCGACGTTTTCCTCAAATAAACGTTGGTGGCGACTCCGCGCGTATTCCTTTCGTGGAACACGCATCCCGCGAGTCACGCGTCCCCCTCCCGCCGAAGGGTAGGTTGCGACACCTATGTCATGACGGCACAGACCAACTGATACATCTGCAGGGGGAAATTGACATTGTGGTCGTTGGGCAGAATGTTGCTAAATAGCAACGTCATTCATATCCATATAAGAGTGGTCATGTTGATGCGCATGATCCGCACTCGTCTTTTTGCAGCGGCAAGGGTGAAATCTTGCCCCGGTATGCATAGCTGATGCGTGATAGCCTCCCTCTCTGGATGTGCTCACACAGTTGATCGCCCTCCAATATCAGGGGGTGGCCCTAGAACTAATAAAAGGAAACTATTGGCCCCTTAACCGGGAGCGCAAGTCTCGGTTAAGCATCTAAGGGCAAAGGACCTTATATTCTCTTAAGGTGTGGATATGGAGCACACTGAAAATGAGGACGCGTAGCCCTCTAAAGGCGAGGGCGTGCAGCCCTCTGCAGGCGAGGATGTGCAGTCCTCTGATGGCGAGGACATATAGTCCTCTAAAGGTGATAGGTACTAGTACCCAAGGGTCCACCTTTATGAGAAAGCAAGAGATCGACTCATCGAGAGGGCCGGTCATCCAAAAAGATTGGACACGAGATGTAGGAAATCTATGTAGTTAACATGATTTTTAGGGATGCAGACGCATGCAACCTTTGTTGTGAAATTTGGTAACGCTAACCTCATATGAAACAATGCAATGCAATGGAAAGTTGTACAATGTGCATGACATTCTTTCCCTATTTTGTGATTTTGATTTTGATTTAATCTTTTTGGAAAACACAGATTGACTTCCCTTTTGAAAAAGGTGATAATTCATGCAACCTTATCCTATCTTTTGCAAATCTCTCCGGGAACTCCCTCAGAGTGTATGTTCTGTTTGATTTAGTCACTTGACCATTTTGGAGTGACGACAATGGAGCCGTTTGAAGTTTAATCAATCTATTGAAATTCCAGGGCTTGTCTCCCTTTTTTTTCTTGTTTAAAAACATCGAAGGGTGAGAACTTTTGATCTGCCCTTATGTTCACTTGAGGCTCATGCATGATGCCCCTCATTGCCCCAGTGTAAGGCTTTGAGATACCAATTGTTATCTTTCATCATGACCTTGTAGCTGGGAACCTATTGGGTGAGAACTTCTAATCTGCCCCTAGATTTGTTTGAGGTTTATGCATGGTGCCTTTCATTGCCCCAGTGTAGGGCTTAGAGGTACAATTATTGTCTTGTTTTCACAACCTCGTAGTGAGGAAGAATGAAATAAGCAGTTGATTCTTGCAAAAAGAATTTTCCAAGGACGAGAAATAGTTGAAGGATTTTTCAGTTGATGGATTAAGTCAAATGACTCCTATGTAGAAGCAAGATGTTTGGATGTCTTGATGATGCTAAAGGATCAAGTGCTTCTAAGTTTTATTCAAGACAATAATCCAAGAAAATCAAGATACATGATCAAGTTGATCTCTAGAATCTTTAGGAAGAAGTTTCCAAACAAAAGGTTTGACCAAAGAATTCTATCATTTCAAATTGAGATTTTCTCTCTGGTAATCAATTACCAGCAGCTGAAAATGTTTATCACAGTCACTAGAAATTCAAAATTTATAATGTGTAATTGATTACGCATGGATGGTAATTGATTACCAACAGTTTATTGAACGTTTTAATTCAGATTTTAAAGCCTGTAATCGATTACACAAGTCTTGTAATTGATTACCAGAGGGGATTTTCAGAAAATAATTGCCAAGAGTCACACCTATTCAAATGTTTTATGAATGACCATCAAAGGTGACTTGGAAACACGAACTTAAAGGGAGTTTTCATTGCCCAAAAATTTTTATCCTTTCAAAAGATTAAGAGTTTTTCTGAACTGAACTGTCTTATCCTCTCAAAAAGATTCCTTGGTCAACCACTTGCATATTCAATAAGGAATTTTGATTGATCTTCATTGTACAATCTATCTTTTTTAAGAGAGATTTCTTCTTCTCTTCTTCTTATTTATGAAAAGGGATTAAGAGACCGTGGGTCTCTTGTTGTAGAGGATTCCTGAACACAAGGGAAGGGTTGTCCCTGTGTGGTTCAGACTTTGTAAAAAGAGTTTTACAAAGAGAATGGAAAATCTCAAGTGGGTTGCTTGAGGACGGGACGTAGGCACAGGAAGTGGCCGAACCAGTATAAATCAAGTTTGCATTCCTCTCTTCCCTTAAACTTCTTTTATTTATTGCTATTTATCTTTTGCTTTAAAGAAGTTTATTTTGAATTGTCTTTTGAGTAATTCATGTTAAGGGTGCATTGTTAATCTGAAGAGAGTCAAAGTTTAATTGGGGAATAGTCTTCGTATCTTAATTCAACCCCCTTTTTTTCTTAAGGTAATTGAGGTCATTTGTCCAACATCCTATTCTTGATAACTCACTTCTCTCTAAAAGACAAATTTTCCAGAATGATAAAATGAGGTCACATGAAAGTCTTGAAAACACAGTCAATCAAATGCTCTTTTTTTTAACTCTTTTTTTTAATTATTTTGAAACTTATTTGTTTTGAACTTTACTCGTTGTTTTACGGCACCCCCACCAACGTGCAAGACGAGTAATCTCTGATTGAACAGTCTTGGAAGTCCAAACTCAGGAGCACAGGTCGCTTGAGCAAACAAACCAATGGCTTGCACCCACATCCCAGTGGAAGCAAAGATGTAATTACTAGAGGATGAGGGACAAAGATGTCAAATTTATCCATCTATTTAGCGTTGTAACTGTGGTTTACAATAATGGTATAAACTTGAAAATCCTGATGAGTCATTAGAGACATCTAACAACAGCTTTCAAAATTGCCCCATGTGTGGCATCTCTTGTCAATGTTAGGATTTACACGCGATTCTCCTCAAATTTCAGCCAGCCCGCATCAATTAGACCTTGCACCTTACGCTTCAGGGCCCTACAATGTTCAATGGAACGCCCCGGGGCTTCTCCATGACAAGCACACGTTGCGTTCGAGTCGTATTCTCGGAGAAATGGAGGTTGATGAACCTTGGCTGGGGTTATGGCTACCAAAAATAAGAACAAGCCAACCTAATGGGTCCCTATGTACACACACCATGAAGATGTTAGGTGTACGAGTGATTTTACAAAAGAGGGTTGCACCACTCAAAACATTCATCATACCACCTATTTTAGGGACTTGGTGCCTAATAATACCTATTTTGAGCACCAACAAAGCACAAGGATTTAAGCTCTTGTGAACCAAACCCTCATCCAACAACTTCTTTACTTGAGGAATAAACTCAAGCCCAAGAGGTGTGGCAATGCTAGCAAGTGCCTTTTTACAAAAGAGAAAATGTGGAGGTTGTCTAAGAGGGAAAGTTTCTTTAATGTTTGTCTTTATTGTAAAATGAGTTTCCTTCTTAGCTAAACTCTTGGAGGAGACACTTACCTCCTTACACTTCTCTTTAACCACTAATGGTTGTCCTTCTTCTTGGGGGTAGATTTCTTCACTAGATTCTTCCCCTTTTGCTTTTTCACTTTCACTAGAGGAAGGTGAAGTAGTAGCCTCATCTTGGCTACTATAAATGTCTTGGCCCCTCATAATCATGGTTTTTGTGGTGGGGCATTGAGAAGTAATGTGTCCTCTTCCAAGACATTTAAAGCACTTTATAGAGCTAGTTTTCTCTTGCATACTAGCCTTAGGGGCTTGCTTTTCTATTGTCTTCCCCTTATCATCTTTGGGCTTAGAAGGTGTCACCCCTAAGATGCCTTGACCTTGGTCTTTCTTTGGATAAGAGTGAGAGCCATAAGATTTTGAAGTAGACTTCTTTTTAAGTTGTTGCTCTACCCTTATTTCCCAATCTAAGTTAGCCTCTACATTGTCCTTCCCATGGAAGTATGAGAGTTTAATGTTAGCCTCTTGAGGCTTTCTTTCCTTTTCTCTTCTATGAGAGTGAGGTCTAAGATGTGACCTATGCCTTCCTTCGTAATAGTCACGAAGTTCTTCACTTAGGCTTTTGCAAGAGTTATGACTACTATAGGAGGCATGTTTTTCTCTTTTCATTTCTTTCATTATTTTTCTTCTTTCTTCCTCTCTTATTTTCTTTCTTTCATCTTGACTTATTTCTTCCACTCTCTTTTTTCCTTTTTCTTTTCTTTCTTGTTTTTCTTTCCATAATTTGAGGGAACTCAGCTCATCTAAGATTTTAGATAAAGGGTCTTTATGACTAGTACCCTTGCCATTAACACTAGATGAATGATGACTCATGTTGGTTCCTAAGTTGTGGTTCTTTCTTGTTGGAGGTTTGAAAACAAAAAGTAAAAGAAACTATGGTTGAAACTATCCAAATAAACACTAAAAGAGGTGTGAAAGATAAGGTAAAAAACTAATTGGTAAAAGGAAACCTATCTAGGCGGTTTGACAATGGAAGGTAAAGGAAATAAGCTATGAAAGTAAGCAAGAAATGTAAACTAGGCGAATCCTAAGAGTGTTTGGATGACCACATTCAAGGTTCCCAACAAAACACTCACTATCCTAGGGAAAAAATTGCCTAAAATTATTACACACAAATGGAAGTTTGGTAACCTATTGGAGGCTCCCAACACACTTCCAATGAAAGGCCTTTTTGTTATAAAACTTGAAAGCAATGAAGGTAAGTAAATTGCAAATTACAAAATTAAAAAACGGTCCTCAATTTTGGTGGTTGTTCTCTCTTTGGTGATTCACTCAATTTGGAGTGCTTCTTAGTCCAATAGCTCTTAAGGTGGTTGGCCCCTTACTTCTTGACTCAGATTCTTCAAAGGATGACACCAATCCTCCTTTCCAATTCCCTATATGGCAACTCACAAACAAGGAAACAAAGAGACAAGCAATAACCAAAGAACAAAAAAAATGAAATGAAAGATAAACCAATGGAGTTTTAACAAGACAATTTTTCAAGGATTATTCAACAATTAAAGCAATGAAAAGGACATAGAAGCAAGCTAGGACTAAAAGAGAAACTTAGAATGGCTCTAGAGTAGAGTAAAAAAAACTATAAAAAAAAGACTCAACAAACCTCTAGCTTTGGCACTTGTCTTCACACTAATTTTCAATTGAAATTTCCAATTATAGAATAAATTTTGAGCCAAAACAACAAGCACACTTCCCTTTCTCCTTTTTTTTTTATCTGGATACTGATTTTCCTGCCAACTTGTGTGATTTTTCGTATTTTTTCCTTTTATCCAAATCACTTGTTTCTTTTTTTATAACTTTTTTTCCAGATGTCTAGAAAATTCAGTAAAAATTTCAGCTCAAAATTCGAAGTAACCAATTCTCAGTAATTTTTACAAGTTTGTATGTCCAAGCTGCCAGCACCAGCGATTTTTTTTTAAAGCATGGTATATTGATTGCCTTGGGCTTACTTTCAACCTTCCTATGTATGTTGAACTCACTAGTATTGTTTACCACAGTTTTAGGAGTTCAATATTCACTTAGGATCAACATTTCAGCCAGCAATTCAATAACAAAAACTCAAATTCACAATAGACACAATCATAAGGAAACCTAGAAGTTCAAGAAAAGGTTCACAATCAAAGACTCTCTAAGAATTTTGCATGAACATGTTAAGGACTAATTAACATGAAAGATTTGACTCAAATCAAATAATAGGCTAAAATAATTTCATACACTCATGAGCAAATGAGTTAGACAAAGAAACAAGAAAATAAAATTCAGCACAACATAAGAAATCTTATGTGACAAGTTTCATGACTAGACATGACTTCTATGACAAAACTACAATAGGTGAACAAGTCACTCTAGATTTTTGAGGTTTTCTTCTACTTTAATGTTTTTGTAAGAATTTTATGATTTAGGTTTCAGCCACAAAAAATAACAAGACAAAACTCAAAGGAACCTAAACTTAACACAATTCATGGTTCAAGAACAAGAATAAGAAATTTGAACCATAGAAAATCAAATGTAGCTTCTATAGCAAGTTTAATCGGTGGAAACTCTAAAGAATCAAGTTATAACATTTAGCACAAGACATATGAGGAGATACATGGAGAAAAAAATGAAGAAACAACAATGGAAGAGAAGGGATGAGAGAATTGTACCCAAGTTTGTTCATAGAGTAGTTAATTTCGGGGACGAAATTCCTAAAAGGGTGGGAGTATTGTAACATCCTGGAAATTTCTACCCGGAGTCTTTGGAAACGATGTATTTTGAATGATTATATATAAGTATTATTCAGTGTATATGCCTATATGTTCTTGGTAGAAGTAGGAATAGCGGGGGGCAAGATATGCGGGTTAGGCTAATTAAGGGAGAGAAATCCATAACTGGGAGGTTATGGGTTAATTCCTAATTAATTAGTTAAAAATCATCGTTTTGCGTGCGACTTAAAATTTAACGAAACCAACCTCTAAACCACGCTCGGGGTTTCATTTTGAGCGTTTTGATATATATATTGCTTGCTTTCGAAAACTGGCCCCGGCGGACGCAGAGAAACTGGAATCAGAGAAACGACACGCAAACCGAGGCAGGATTTTAGCGTTTCAAAGGTCAGATTTTTCTCACTTTTGTGACTGAGTATGGGTCACAGTCAAGAAGAGAAAGTGGGCCCTTTTGCTCCAATCAAATAGGGACATGTGGCAGAGCTTGAATAAAATAATAGAAAAAGAGAAAACCCTTTTATTAAAACCCAAAAAAGCAACCCTCTCTCTCTCTTCACTCAGCCCAATTTCAGAACAGCTCTCTCCCTCCCTCTTCCTCACGTTGCTTTTTCCTTCTCCTCCATTCTCCATTGAAGCTCCAAGCAAAGCTTCAACCTTTGATGCTCATTTCTGCTCCAAATCGCGAAAGGAGGGCACTTTTGGAGTCGTGAAGTGCGTGGCTACGAGTGGGACTTCGAAAATTCAGGTTTGGGTGGACTTCTTTCTCTCTTAAATTTCGTGGGTATGGGGTTTTGGGAGATATGATGGGTGGTTTTGTTAGTTTTCTGCTGTGTGATGATTATTTGTGAAGGCATTTGCTGAAAACTTGTTGAAATCGCCATGTTTGGATGAGTTAGACATACCCATTCTGTTTTAGGGTTTTTGTGATGATGTTTGTGATGTTTATATGCTGAAATTGCTGTTGGAAATCTGTTAGAGATGAAGGGTAGAACTAACCCAAGGTTAGAAAGTGAGAATGTGAGGTTATGAGTGGAAAAAGAGTGAGACTTTGAGAATTGGAAGGCTAAGTCTGAATTCTGTGGTAAATGGAGGTTAGAGTGAGTTAATACTAGCTTGAAATGTCATTTAGAACATGTGAGAAAGGTTAGGCTGAGCTAGAGAGAAAAACAAAAGACCAAAGTGAACAAAGAGCCATTGCTAGGGCAAATTTGGGTGTTGAAGAGTCAAATTTTGATTCGGTGAGATTTTAGGTGTAAATCCAGTTTGAACAAGTCTAAATGGATGTTATGGACTGGTGTGAGGTGAGAGTTTGCCTCAAATTTACCTCATTCTAAATTTCACTTTTCAAACCTAGAAAACCCATTGAATTGAGGGGTTTTGGACACCTAGATTTTGTGTTGCTGTGGTTTGAAGCTTGGCTTTGGTTTAGACATGTTTGATACATGATTTGGGACTTGTAGGATTTGATTTGGGCAAGATTGGATGAGAGGAAGAGTGATTTTCGAAATCTGCACTTATGCAGAATTTTTGCTGTGAAATTGTGCAGCAGAATTTTGCACAAGTGCAGAAAAATGCTTGTGTGTGGTTGGCTATGGAAAGTCTAGTGCAGAATGAGTTCTGGATGTTTTCTAGTAGATCCCAACGGTCATAATGTAGGCTTATGCACTATAGACTTCTAGTAAAATTTTGGAGTCGATCCAACGGTTAACGAATTGGATCGAAGGAATTGTTACTGTGGTCTTTACGTGAGAAAAGCTGTGATTTTGGTTGATGTGTTGAGCAGAGTTTCTGCCTTTGCTTTGTTTTGCTTGGCTGTGATAGCTCGTGCTGTGTGAATTTTGTTTTGCTTGGATGTTGTGGAAGCTTGGGAGGATTGATGGGGAACCGGTGTTGAGAGAAACGAGGATATGGGCTACGTGGGAGTACGTGAGCTCAGTTGGAGGTGGGCAACAGGGGATGGTGGGTTTATGCGCGCATTGTGGATGTGGAAAACTTGTTGTGCACCATCGCCCGACCGCCACCTAGTACCACATGTGATGGGTACCCCATAATCCTACAAGCTTGAGATGAGGAAGTGTTGAAGGGTGAAACTTCCTGCTTTTATTGTTGACCACAGAGTGGTACCTGGAGATATGTCGCGGGGGTCAGGAGACCTTGGGGACGTCAGGTGGGGTGCTATTGCCCAAAACCAAGCTTGACCAATCCCGACCCAACCCGGGCATAGTCGGTCAGTGAGAACCTGTGATGTACCTAAGCAGGCGAGCTCCTGGCAGTCAACAGATAAAAGGAAAACAAGACCACAAAGCAAGGAGGCTTGTGGTGGCTGGCCAGCTGTGAATTTTGTGTAATATGTGGATTGTGGCCTCTGGTAATCGATTACCAAAAGTGAGTAATCAATTACAAGGCTTAAAATTGAGGACAGGAGGCTAAGATGGTCTCTGGTAATCGATTACCAAGGGGTGTAATCGATTACCAGGCTTGAAAACGAAGTCAGGAAACTTAGGGAGCCTCTGGTAATCGATTACCAGCCTGTGTAATCGATTACACAGAGGAATGGGTCACTGGTAATCGATTACCAGGCATGTGTAATCGATTACACAGTGTATTATTGCATATTTCATGTCCTGAGGCTGTGTAATTCAAGTTTAGCCTCTGGTAATCGATTACCAAGGTTGTGTAATCGATTACCAGAGATGGAAAGCCTTAAAATACCCCTTTTATTGCATGTAGTGTTTATGAGATCCATTGTGTGTAGCGCAGTTAGATTCTTGTGAAAGAGTCTACCCCTTTCTCTTCTTTCTTGTAGATCGTGATGGCGGCGCAGCTAATCCGTGATCGAGTAGAGATGGAGTGCCTAGAGGGAGCTTGGGAGACCCTCGAAGGCAACACGAGGTGCCGATTTCGGGGCACCATTCGATTCACGGCTACTTCTTTGGTGCATCCAGATGAACCTGCACGGACGCTTCAGCGCACGGTGGAGTGGACAACTCCTTGGATTAGTTTTGTGTATTTTTGAGGGTGGGTGTATTTAGGACTGACTGTTAGGTTTACTCTTTTGTTTTGTATGGGTAGACCTGATGTATAGGAATTTGATGATTGTATACTTGTGGCTGAAGCCACTACTATGGACACCTTTGCTCTGGATGACACTATATATTTTGTAAAACTCCCATATTTTGGACAGCCTTAAATGATGAATGCATTTATGATCGATCTTGTTATTTGAAAAGAAAGCGTTAGCAACTTTATTTGTAAAAGAGTTTATCAACCGTATTTTATTCTTTTATTTTCACGTGACGACCTAAAGTAATGGCTGGTACATTCTTTCTTTTGAAAAAGCAAAATAGTTTAGAGATTATGAGCGGTGAGAAAGAAATGACTCCGAATAGAGTTGTGAACTGGCCATTCAGGACTCTGTAGTGAGGATTTTCCTTCGAAACCTTGTTTTGGTGAAAAGAGAAAGAAATGAAAAAGAAAAAGAAGAAAAAAAAAAATTTACCATGGTTTTTGTTAATTAAATCATTACTATTAAACCAGTCATTATTTTGGGGACGCCACAATTGGTGGTATCAGAGCAAAAGTTGGATTCTAGTGAACCTGTTATGGTCTTGCTGTGTGAATGCTGTGTATCTCTGAAACTTGGAAGTAGGTTTCGGGGAGTGACGTTAAGTCACACATTGTGTGTATTTCTGCCTTATTGTCTTGAGCATGGATGTGTGACTGATTCATAGGGTTGTTGTGTGTATGAGTATGTATAAAGAGAAGGATGTTGTTATAACTGTCATAGCCTGTGTGGTACACTCTCTCATTAGGATTTCTTGGGTGCTAATAGTTTCCCTACAGGATAGGTATGGCAGGACGTGGTAGGGATCAGAACCGTGATGTCCTTGACCGCATCACCGCTGTGCTGGAGACTCTAGTGCAGGAACGTGATGTGGAGCCGGCGGAGTATCGGGGACTCATGGCTTTCCGTAAGAACCACCCGCCAAAGTTCAGTGGAGACTATGATCCGGAAGGTGCTAGGTTGTGGTTAGCTGAGACGGAAAAGATTTTCGAGGCGATGGGTTGCCTTGAGGAGCATAAGGTTCTTTATGCGACATTTATGCTCCAAGGGGAGGCTGAGAATTGGTGGAAGTTCGTGAAGCCTTCATTTGTTGCACCTGGAGGCGTGATTCCTTGGAATGCCTTCAAGGACAAATTCCTGGAGAATTACTTTCCACGAGATCTCAGGAAGAGAAAGGCGAGGGAATTTCTGGATCTGAAGCAAGGAAACATGTCTGTTGGGGAGTACACGGCTAAGTTTAATGAGCTTCTGCAGTATTGGCCTCAATACCAAGATGCTCGGAATGAGGAAGATTTATGTGCTCAGTTTGAGAATGGGCTTCGGTTGGAGATCCAACAGGCGGTTAGTTATATGCAGATCACGGATTTTAATCAGTTGGTGACGAAGTGCAGGATTTTTGAAGATAAGATGAAGGAGAGGCAAGCTAGAGGCGTTGGAGGACCTCAGAGGAACCATCCTTTTAGAGGAAATGGTAACAAGAGGATGAAGCCGTATGCTAGCAACAAAGGGAAGCAACCTATGGCTGCCTCCAACATGAGCCAGTCAAGGGGGACTGGGGTACAATGCTTTCAGTGTGGAGGACCGCATCTTAAGAGGAATTGCCCACAGCTCCAGCAGACACAGGAGAACCGTTGTTATGTGTGTGGCAAGGTGGGCCATTATGCTCGAGAATGTAGGGTGACCGGGAGGCCAACAGTGACGGCCAATTCCAACACCGTTAATCGTGGACCCACTAATTCCACAAGGAGTGGTAATGTTAGCAACAACAACACTAGTGGTGGAAGACCAAAAGTACCCTCTCGGGTATTTGCTATGAGTGGTTCAGAAGCGGCTGCCTCCGATGATTTGATAAGGGGTAAGTGTTTGATTGCTGATAAACTACTAGATGTACTTTATGATTCAGGTGCCACGCATTCTTTCATATCTCATGCATGTGTGGAGAGGTTGGGGTTATGTGCGACGGAGTTACCATATGATATGGTGGTGTCTACTCCGACGAGCGAGCCTGTAACCACCTCTCGGGTGTGTTTGAAGTGTCCCATAATTGTTGAGGGTTGATCTTTTATGGCGGATTTGATTTGCCTACCTTTAGCTCATCTAGATGTGATCTTGGGGATGGATTGGTTATCTACTAACCATATCTTTCTAGACTGTAAGGAGAAGATGCTAGTGTTTGGTGGAGATGTAGTTCCAAGTGAATCTTTGAAAGAGGATGCAGCCAACGAAGGAACGGGGGATGTTCGAACTTACATGGTGTTGTTCTCTATGTATGTGGAAGAGGACGCTGAAGTTAGTTGTATACCGGTGGTGTCAGAATTTCCAGAAGTTTTTCCGGATGATGTTTGTGAATTGCCACCTGAGAGAGAAGTGGAATTCATTATTGACTTGGTGCCTGGGGCGAATCCAGTGTCGATTGCGCCTTATAGAATGTCTCCGGTGGAACTAGCAGAGGTGAAGGCACAAGTACAGGACCTTTTGAGCAAACAATTTGGTCGTCCAAGTGCATCACCGTGGGGAGCACCGGTCTTGTTGGTTAAAAAGAAGGATGGAAGTATGAGGATGTGTGTAGACTACCGGCAGTTAAACAAGGTCACTATCAAGAACAAATATCCGCTACCAAGGATAGATGATTTGATTGACCAATTGAGGGGAGCAACGGTATTTTCGAAGATAGATTTGCGATCGGGGTATCATCAAATCCGAGTTAAGAAGGAAGATATCCCAAAGACTGCGTTTCGGACTCGGTATGGGCACTACGAGTATTTAGTCATGCCATTTGGAGTGACTAATGCTCCGGCTATTTTCATGGACTATATGAACCGTATATTCCATGATTACTTGGACCAATTTGTGGTTGTGTTTATTGATGATATCCTAGTGTATTCAAGGAATAAGGAGGAGCATGAGAAGCACTTGAGGATTGTGTTGCATATCCTGAGGGATAGGAAGTTGTTCGCCAAATTGTCAAAATGTGACTTTTGGTTGGAGAAAGTGCAGTTCTTGGGGCACGTGATTTCTAAGGATGGGGTTGCGGTGGATCCAAACAAGGTGGAGTCGGTTATGGAGTGGCAACAACCGACAACTCCAACGGAGGTTCGAAGTTTCTTGGGGTTAGCTGGCTATTATAGAAAATTCATTGAAGGATTTTCTAAATTGGCATTGCCCCTAACTAAGTTGACTCGTAAGAATGAGAAGTTTGTCTGGAATGAGAAGTGTGATCAAAGTTTCCAAGAGTTGAAGAGGCGGTTGACGACAGCTCCAGTGTTAATTTTGCCCGACCCTAAGAGAACATTTGAAGTGTATTGCGATGCAAGCGGGCAAGGCTTGGGATGTGTGTTGATGCAAGAGGGAAGAGTAGTGGCTTATGCTTCGCGTCAATTACGTCCTCATGAAGTTAACTATCCGACTCATGACTTGGAACTAGCAGCGGTGGTCTTTGCCTTAAAGATTTGGAGGCATTATTTGTACGGTACTCGTTTTGAAGTTTTCAGTGATCACAAGAGTCTCAAATACTTGTTCGATCAGAAGGAACTCAATATGAGACAACGAAGATGGATGGAGTTCCTCAAGGATTATGATTTTGGACTTTCCTACCATCCAGGAAAGGCTAATGTAGTAGCCGATGCGCTAAGCCGGAAATCTTTACATGTTGCGACTATGATGAGTTTGGAGCAGAGATTGATAGAGGAGTTCCGAGATCTGAATCTAGCAATCGAGGTGCGACCCAAGAGCTTATTTGTGGGAACGTTGCAGATTACCAATGAATTTGTAGACCACATACGCGAGGCTCAAGGGGATGATCCGTTTTTGCAAGGCAAGGTGTTAGATGTAATGGGGGATAGGGGTGTGGAGTTTGAGAAGGATACAACCGGGTTAATTAGATTCAAGGGGAGGATATGTGTGCCATCTCTAGATGATTTGAAAGTTAAGATTTTGGAGGAAGCACATAAAAGTCGTCTTAGTTTCCATCCAGGAATGACTAAGATGTACCAAGATTTGAAGAGAAGTTTTTGGTGGCATGGCATGAAGAAAGATGTAGCCGAATATGTAGCAAGATGTTTGACATGTCAAAAGGCTAAGGTTGAGCACCAGCGACCATCGGGAGAATTGAAGCCATTGGAGATTCCGGAATGGAAATGGGAGAGCATATCTATGGATTTTGTATCTAGTTTACCCAAGACTAGTCGTGGGCATGATGCTGTGTGGGTCATAGTAGATCGACTCACCAAATCTGCTCATTTTATCCCAGTGAATATGAAGTATAGAATGGAAAAGCTAGTGGAGTTGTACATCAAGGAAGTAGTAAGGTTGCATGGAATTCCTTCTAGTATTGTATCTGACAGGGATCCGAGGTTCACTTCGCGATTTTGGACGAGTCTACATGAAGCCTTGGGGACAAAGCTGAAGCTTAGTTCAGCTTATCATCCTCAAACAGATGGTCAGACTGAACGAACCATTCAGACTCTAGAGGATCTACTTCGGGCGTGTATTATAGAGCAACAAGGTAGCTGGATGGATTGTTTGCCATTGATTGAGTTTACTTACAACAATAGTTACCAAGCCAGTATTGGTATGGCTCCTTTTGAAGCTCTATATGGACGGAAGTGCAAAACTCCTATTTGTTGGTATGATGATGGAGAAGCAGTACTTCTTGGACCTGAAATGCTACAACAGATTAACGAACAAGTGAGGTTGATTCGAGAGAAGATAAAAGCATCTCAGGATAGGCAGAAGAGCTACTATGATAGAAGGAGGAAGCCACTAGATTTTCAGGAAGGAGAACATGTGTTTTTGAAGGTTTCTCCCTTAACCGGAGTCGGAAGGGCTCTTAAAGCTAGGAAGTTGACACCCAAGTATCTAGGTCCATATCAGATTTTGAAGAAGATTGGGCCTGTAGCTTATCATATCGCCTTACCTCCGAGTTTAGCGAATTTGCATCCGGTGTTTCATGTCTCTCAACTGAGACGGTACAACCCGGATCCATCACATATACTTGCAGTGGACGAGGTACAGGTGAAGGATAACCTCACCTATAGAGCACAACCTCAGAAGATCGCTGACCGAAGAATAAAGTCGTTGAGAGGAAAGGAGATCGCATTGGTGAAGGTGCAGTGGGGAACCGATGAGGGTGATTCTACATGGGAGTTGGAGGATAGGATGAGAGAATTGTACCCAAGTTTGTTCATAGAGTAGTTAATTTCGGGGACGAAATTCCTAAAAGGGTGGGAGTATTGTAACATCCTGGAAATTTCTACCCGGAGTCTTTGGAAACGATGTATTTTGAATGATTATATATAAGTATTATTCAGTGTATATGCCTATATGTTCTTGGTAGAAGTAGGAATAGCGGGGGGCAAGATATGCGGGTTAGGCTAATTAAGGGAGAGAAATCCATAACTGGGAGGTTATGGGTTAATTCCTAATTAATTAGTTAAAAATCATCGTTTTGCTTGCGACTTAAAATTTAACGAAACCAACCTCTAAACCACGCTCGGGGTTTCATTTTGAGCGTTTTGATATATATATTGCTTGCTTTCGAAAACTGGCCCCGGCGGACGCAGAGAAACGCGAGAAACTGGAATCAGAGAAACGACACGCAAACCGAGGCAGGATTTTAGCGTTTCAAAGGTCAGATTTTTCTCACTTTTGTGACTGAGTATGGGTCACAGTCAAGAAGAGAAAGTGGGCCCTTTTGCTCCAATCAAATAGGGACATGTGGCAGAGCTTGAATAAAATAATAGAAAAAGAGAAAACCCTTTTATTAAAACCCAAAAAAGCAACCCTCTCTCTCTCTTCACTCAGCCCAATTTCAGAACAGCTCTCTCCCTCCCTCTTCCTCACGTTGCTTTTTCCTTCTCCTCCATTCTCCATTGAAGCTCCAAGCAAAGCTTCAACCTTTGATGCTCATTTCTGCTCCAAATCGCGAAAGGAGGGCACTTTTGGAGTCGTGAAGTGCGTGGCTACGAGTGGGACTTCGAAAATTCAGGTTTGGGTGGACTTCTTTCTCTCTTAAATTTCGTGGGTATGGGGTTTTGGGAGATATGATGGGTGGTTTTGTTAGTTTTCTGCTGTGTGATGATTATTTGTGAAGGCATTTGCTGAAAACTTGTTGAAATCGCCATGTTTGGATGAGTTAGACATACCCATTCTGTTTTAGGGTTTTTGTGATGATGTTTGTGATGTTTATATGCTGAAATTGCTGTTGGAAATCTGTTAGAGATGAAGGGTAGAACTAACCCAAGGTTAGAAAGTGAGAATGTGAGGTTATGAGTGGAAAAAGAGTGAGACTTTGAGAATTGGAAGGCTAAGTCTGAATTCTGTGGTAAATGGAGGTTAGAGTGAGTTAATACTAGCTTGAAATGTCATTTAGAACATGTGAGAAAGGTTAGGCTGAGCTAGAGAGAAAAACAAAAGACCAAAGTGAACAAAGAGCCATTGCTAGGGCAAATTTGGGTGTTGAAGAGTCAAATTTTGATTCGGTGAGATTTTAGGTGTAAATCCAGTTTGAACAAGTCTAAATGGATGTTATGGACTGGTGTGAGGTGAGAGTTTGCCTCAAATTTACCTCATTCTAAATTTCACTTTTCAAACCTAGAAAACCCATTGAATTGAGGGGTTTTGGACACCTAGATTTTGTGTTGCTGTGGTTTGAAGCTTGGCTTTGGTTTAGACATGTTTGATACATGATTTGGGACTTGTAGGATTTGATTTGGGCAAGATTGGATGAGAGGAAGAGTGATTTTCGAAATCTGCACTTATGCAGAATTTTTGCTGTGAAATTGTGCAGCAGAATTTTGCACAAGTGCAGAAAAATGCTTGTGTGTGGTTGGCTATGGAAAGTCTAGTGCAGAATGAGTTCTGGATGTTTTCTAGTAGATCCCAACGGTCATAATGTAGGCTTATGCACTATAGACTTCTAGTAAAATTTTGGAGTCGATCCAACGGTTAACGAATTGGATCGAAGGAATTGTTACTGTGGTCTTTACGTGAGAAAAGCTGTGATTTTGGTTGATGTGTTGAGCAGAGTTTCTGCCTTTGCTTTGTTTTGCTTGGCTGTGATAGCTCGTGCTGTGTGAATTTTGTTTTGCTTGGATGTTGTGGAAGCTTGGGAGGATTGATGGGGAACCGGTGTTGAGAGAAACGAGGATATGGGCTACGTGGGAGTACGTGAGCTCAGTTGGAGGTGGGCAACAGGGGATGGTGGGTTTATGCGCGCATTGTGGATGTGGAAAACTTGTTGTGCACCATCGCCCGACCGCCACCTAGTACCACATGTGATGGGTACCCCATAATCCTACAAGCTTGAGATGAGGAAGTGTTGAAGGGTGAAACTTCCTGCTTTTATTGTTGACCACAGAGTGGTACCTGGAGATATGTCGCGGGGGTCAGGAGACCTTGGGGACGTCAGGTGGGGTGCTATTGCCCAAAACCAAGCTTGACCAATCCCGACCCAACCCGGGCATAGTCGGTCAGTGAGAACCTGTGATGTACCTAAACAGGCGAGCTCCTGGCAGTCAACAGATAAAAGGAAAACAAGACCACAAAGCAAGGAGGCTTGTGGTGGCTGGCCAGCTGTGAATTTTGTGTAATATGTGGATGGTGGCCTCTGGTAATCGATTACCAAGGGTGGGTAATCGATTACAAGGCTTAAAATTGAGGACAGGAGGCTAAGATGGTCTCTGGTAATCGATTACCAAGGGGTGTAATCGATTACCAGGCTTGAAAACGAAGTCAGGAAACTTAGGGAGCCTCTGGTAATCGATTACCAGCCTGTGTAATCGATTACACAGAGGAATGGGTCACTGGTAATCGATTACCAGGCATGTGTAATCGATTACACAGTGTATTATTGCATATTTCATGTCCTGAGGCTGTGTAATTCAAGTTTAGCCTCTGGTAATCGATTACCAAGGTTGTGTAATCGATTACCAGAGATGAAAAGCCTCAAGATACTCCTTTTAACGTCATGTAGTGGTTATGAGATCCATTGTGTGTAGCGCAGTTAGATTCTTGTGAAAGAGTCTACCCCTTTCTCTTCTTTCTTGTAGATCGTGATGGCGGCGCAGCTAATCCGTGATCGAGTAGAGATGGAGTGCCTAGAGGGAGCTTGGGAGACCCTCGAAGGCAACACGAGGTGCCGATTTCGGGGCACCATTCGATTCACGGCTACTTCTTTGGTGCATCCAGATGAACCTGCACGGACGCTTCAGCGCACGGTGGAGTGGACAACTCCTTGGATTAGTTTTGTGTATTTTTGAGGGTGGGTGTATTTAGGACTGACTGTTAGGTTTACTCTTTTGTTTTGTATGGGTAGACCTGATGTATAGGAATTTGATGATTGTATACTTGTGGCTGAAGCCACTACTATGGACACCTTTGCTCTGGATGACACTATATATTTTGTAAAACTCCCATATTTTGGACAGCCTTAAATGATGAATGCATTTATGATCGATCTTGTTATTTGAAAAGAAAGCGTTAGCAACTTTATTTGTAAAAGAGTTTATCAACCGTATTTTATTCTTTTATTTTCACGTGACGACCTAAAGTAATGGCTGGTACATTCTTTCTTTTGAAAAAGCAAAATAGTTTAGAGATTATGAGCGGTGAGAAAGAAATGACTCCGAATAGAGTTGTGAACTGGCCATTCAGGACTCTGTAGTGAGGATTTTCCTTCGAAACCTTGTTTTGGTGAAAAGAGAAAGAAATGAAAAAGAAAAAGAAGAAAAAAAAAATTTACCATGGTTTTTGTTAATTAAATCATTACTATTAAACCAGTCATTATTTTGGGGACGCCACATTGCTTGTGGAGCTTCTATGGAGGCTGGATCTTTGAGCTTCAATGAGGTCCTTCAATGGTGATTTTACACCATGGAGATGCAGTGGAAGGCAAAGGAGAAGAGGAGAGGGGAGGCACCATCCACTAGGGAATAAGGCAAAGAAAAAGGAGCTTCACCACCAAGAATTGCCTTGGATAAGAAGCTTGAAGAGGATGCTTTAATGGAGGAAAAGAAAGAGAGAAGGGGGGAGCACGAAATTGAAGGAATAAAAGAGGGAGAGAAGTTGAACTTTGAGTTGTGTCTCACAAGACTCTCATTCATCAAAGTTACAATAAGTGTTACACATGCTTCTATTTATAGACTAGGTAGCTTTCTTGAGAAGCTTTCTTGAGAAAACTTCCTTGAGAAGCTTCTTTGAGAAAACTTCCTTGAGAAGCTAGAGCTTAGCTACACACACCCCTCTCATAACTAAGCTCACCTCCTTGAGAAGCTTCCTTAAGAAGATTCCTAAAGAAGTTAGAGCTTAGCTACACATACCTCTCTAATAGCTAAGCTCACCTTGAGATGAGAAGCTAGAACTTAGCTACACACCCCTATAATAGCTAAGCTCACCCCCATGACAAAAAAAACATGAAAATACAAAAAAAAAGTCCTTACTACAAAGACTACTCAAAATGCCCCGAAATACAAGGCTAAAACCCTATACTACTAGAATGGCCAAAATACAAGGCCCAAACGAAGGAAAAACCTATTCTAATATTTACAAAGATAAGCGGGCTCATACTTAGCCCATGGGCTCGAAATCTACCCTAAGGCTCATGAGAACCCTAGGGCCTTCCCTTGGATCTCTAGCCCAATCTACTTGGAGTCTTCTACCCAATGCCCTTGCGGGATAGGATTGCATCATTCCCTCCACCTTGGAAAGGATTTGACCTCAAATCCCGAGGTTCTTCATACTCTGGGCTCCTTCTCTCAACACCTGTAAAAAGAACAAAAACATATGTATTAGTGGTGTTTGGTATGTTGAAGTAAGGTAAGGTCTGAAAACCCATTTTCCGGGCATCTTCTCATGAAGGAACATGGTTTCTCACCAACTCAATGAGTGGTGCTACAAGTATAGAAAAATATGGGACAAACCTTTTGTAAAAGTTTGTTAAGTCATGGAAGCCCCAAATTTTTCTTATACTTGGTGGAGTGGGCCACTCAGGAATGACCTTTATTCTCTTAGGGTTCATGGGAACCCCTTGATCACTATTTGAAAAATTAAGAAAAGTAACGCAATAAAACATACCCTTTTCTGTATTTTCATATTGATTATTCCTACCAAAAACTTCAAATGAGGAAAAGTAACGCAATAAAACATACCCTTAGGGTTCATGTCTTCAGTCTTTTACATTTTCCAAGACTTCAATGTCTTCAGTCTTTTACATTTTCAAAGACTTCAATGTCTTCAGTCTTTTACATTTTTACAAGACATCAATGTCTTCAGTCTTTTACATTTACAAGACTTAAAATGTCTTCAGTCTTTTACATTTACAAGACTTCAAATGTCTTCAGTATTTTACATTTTCCAAGACTTCAATGTCTTCAGTCTTTTACATTTTCAAAAACTTCAATGTCTTCAGTCTTTTACATTTACAAGACTTCAATGTCTTCAGTCTTTTACATTTTCCAAGACTTCAATGTCTTCAGTCTTTTACATTTACAAGACTTCGATGTCTTTAGTCTTTTACATTTACAAGATTTCAAATGTCTTCAGTCTTTTACATTTACAAGATTTCAAATGTCTTGAGTCTTTTACATTTTCGAAGACTTCAATGTCTTTAGTTTTTTACATTTTCAAAGACTTCAATGTCTTCAGTCTTTTACATTTTCAAAGGCTTCAACGTCTTCAGTCTTTTACATTTTCAGAGACATCAATGTCTTCAACCTTTTACATTGTCAAAAACTTCATTGTCTTTTGTTTTACGCTTTTTTTTAAAAAAAGACTTCAACTCTTTTTCGCTTTCATTGGACTTAATGTCCTTGTCTTTATCTTTCATAGGACTCAATGTCCTTGTCTTTATGCTTCTTAGGACTCAACATCCTCTGTTTTCTATGCTTTCAAAGACTTCAAATGTCTTCTGCTCTTATGCTATAGGATTCCAATGTCCTCCATTTTATGATTTGTAGGACTTCAAGGTCCTCTTTTGATGTTAGAGGACTTCAACGTCCTTTTGCTTTTTCGATCTTGCTTCTTCATGTTCTCTGGCATCCGATTGAAAAGTTGGATCGCTTGAGTGAAATTAGTGTCATTATCTTTACTTATCTCTAATTTTTAACAAAAGATAAGTAAAGAGGGGCAGTTGTTAGACCCTAATTTCATCCGGGTGTGATGTTTTCATTATCCACTTTTCATGTTTTGATCATTTACTAACTAAATTATGGTGTTTGGCACCGGTTGCAACGTAGGGGCGAGGGATCACTCACATTGATGTTTGATTGTCAGATCCGGGAACAAAAACCACAAGGGAAAGGGCAAAATGGCAATTTTTTGGAAATTTCTGGACCCTAGCTAGCCTAGGCTAGCATCTGGCTTGCCTAGGCCATGCAAGGGATGACAACCTTTAATCAAATGTATTAGCACGGGGAAGGTATAAGCACCCCACGCGTTCGTTACAAGGGACAACAGCCTTTAATCAAATGTGCAAAATCATGACTTCAAATTTATTTTAATGATGCCAAAGCCTTGGGGAAGCAATGCCTTCCAAGATTATTTTGATGATGCCAAAGAATCAAGAGTTAAGCAAATTCCAAAGATTCAAGAATTAAGATTCAAGAATAATCAAGATCAAGATTCAAGACTCAAGATTCAAGAATCAAGAGAAGACTCAATCAAGATAGGTACTAAAATTTTTTTTCAAAACATTGAGTAGTAGAAGAAGTTTTCACAAAATCATTACCAAAGAGTTTTACTCTCTGGTAATCGATTACCAGAAGGTAGTAATCGATTACCAGTAGCTAGCATTGTTTTTCAAACTGATTTACAAAGCCGTAATCGATTATCATGAGTATGTAATCGATTACCAATGTTTTAAAACGTTAGATTTTAAATTTCATGAGTCACAACTAGTGATGAAACATTTTCAAATTATTTTAAACTTGTGTAATCGATTACACAATACTTGTAATCGATTACCAGAGTTCTAAACTTTTTGATTTTCAAAATTTAAAAATGAAGAGTCCCATTTGTTGATGTGTAATCGATTACACCTTGATGGTAATCGATTACCAGTGACTGATTTCGAAAAATAGATTCAACCCCCCCTTCTTAATTATTTCGAGGCCACTTGATCCAACAAACAAAAGTGGGGCTTTTGCTCCTACATATCCTTAATTTTGATGAAGAACTCAAACCTACGTAGTTCTCTGGAATGTAAGAAAGTTATGTGGGGTGTTGATTTTGGACTTTTAAACGGTTCGTTTTAACCGATAAAAGTAAAAAAAAAAAACACCGTTGTCATACCCTAATTTCGTCCGGGGACCATCCGTTGTTGGGATGCGACCCTTGTTTGACCACTTCGAGGTATTTGGCACCCATCGTTAGGCAATTTGTGAAGTTTCGAGACATGTCGGAAGCCAAAAGAAAAGCGTTGTAGCACAATCCGTGAAGTTCCGTGACATGCCGGAAATTATAAGGAAGTGTTAGTGCGCAATCCGTAAAGTTCTATAACGTTCCAGAAGGCAAAAAAGGGATGATTACGTAACCCGTAAGGTTCCGCAACATTACAGAAAAAAACAAGTATCGTTACGAAATTCGTAAGTTTCTGTAACTTTACGAAAAAAGAATCACCAAAAAAGGGCAGAGGGGGTGTATTTAGTAAAAATGGGGGTTCCAATGGCAACGAAGCCCACTAGGGCCTTCCAGGATGTTCCTCCAGAAGGCGGTTGCTTCTGGAGGAAGCAACCTAGCTCGCCTGGGCGAGCTGAGCTCGTTTGGGCGAGCTGGGTAGCAAGCGTCTCCTTCCTTTTCCTATAAATAGGGGAAGGAGGGAAGAACAAAAATGTTCAACCTTCCTGGTATCTGAAACTCACTTAAAATTAGTGAGAAAAATTGTTTCCGTAAACAAAATCCAAGCCGAGGCGCTTCCGTAACGTTTCCGTGGGTGATTTCGCGAAGATTTTCAACCGTTTTTCGTCGTTCGCCGTTCGTTCTTTGTCATTCTTCGGTCTTCAATCGGTAAGTTCCCGAAATCGAACTTTTCAATTCATTCTATGTACCCTTGGTGGTCCCCATTTTTTTCGCGTACCTTTATTCTCGTTTCATTTACTTTTCGTACCCCCTTTTGACGTGCTTTAGTCATTTACTTAAGTCATTTTCTCGCCTAATCAAAAAATAAAATAAATTTCCACCGATCATTTGAATTGTAATATCCGTTAATTTCTGTTAAAATGAAATCCAACCGTTCGGTCATGTCGTAACCACGTTGGAAACCAAAAAGAGGTAAAATGATAATATAATAATAAAAAAATATCTTTTAGTAAAATAAACCAAAAAAAATTAATCGGACGTTTCTCTTTGGGATTTCTCTTTCTTAATTGAATTGACTAATAACTAAAGTGAAATTAAGGCTAAAATCAACTCGCAAAGTCAAGCTCGTCCGCAAAAAAATCACTAAAAAGGATTTTAAGGTTTGATACCTTAGTTTTTCTCACCAAGTAAAAATGGGTCATTTTAAGGTCCAACGCCTTAAAAGGACCTCCTTCCAAGTAAAAACAATCGCTTGATTCGCCCTTTAGAAAGAACTACGTAGGTTTGATTTTCTCATCACAATTGAGGAATACGTAGGAGCAAAGGAAAACGCCCTCGTCGACCACAAAAAGATAAAAACATAAAAAGGCATAAAAAAGACATAAGAACGTAAAAAAGGAAAAGAATATAAATTGAAGTCATATTTGCACATTTGATTAAAGGTTGCCCTCTCTTGTGACGGACGTGTGGGGTGCTAATACCTTCCTCGTGCGTAAATACAACTCCCGAACCTTTCACTTAAAGTTCGTAGACCACGTCTTTTCCGGTTTTTCCGACTTTTTCCTCAAATAAACGTTGGTGGCGACTCCGCGTGTATTCCTTTCTTGGAACATGCACCCGCAAGTCACGCGTCGCCCTCCCGCCGGGTAGGTTGCGACAGTTGGCGACTCCACTGGGGACTATTTTTTGAGAGTTAGGCCATTTAATCATGTGCAATGTTTTATCATGACATCCTCCTTTGTTGGTTTCCCTTTATTTTCCTTATGTTCTTGTGTATATAACTCTTTTATGCTTTTAGTGTGTTTAAAAATGTATGCATGAGGTAAATATTTTCATTTGATGCACACAAACACCAACACTATTTGCACACACGGTGATTTGAAAAAGGGCCCTATACCCGGGTTCGTGGGAACATAAAGAGTGGAGGTGAAGCTGTGATCATGCTAGGTCTCCGACTTGCTTGATTACAGTGAACCCTTATCTAGAGTTTTTCTCTTTGATAACATATTGTTGCTAGTAGTCCCTACTGCTGCAATATGTTCTTCGAAGAAGATGATACCTCTAGAGACCATCAAGAGAGATATGACCACCTTGGGAATTATCACTAAAAACCCTTTTAGCTCTCTCCCATATAGGTCCCTTGAATAGGGGCACAAAGCGGACACGCTGCGTGCCATTTTTTCACACTACCATGCATAAGTGTCATGAACCCTTTTGCTTATATTTTGTGAATATTGTCATACTGTACACTCCCGTGTTGCACCTTTCGCATGTGCACCACGCACGGATTCTGTTTGGGTCCCCTCTCTTTGTCAAACCAATGGAGGATTCGTACCACCTTCTTAAATACATACTTCGGGCACTTTGCTACCCCAAGACGTTGTATCTAAGAAGGAGACAATTTCTCGGGCTCCCGTATTCATAAATCGCATCTGTGTCATATGCATTTCTTCATGTATTTATCCATTCCACCCATGATAGATGTCAGAGTTTTAATTCACACCGATTTTTGTTCACTTTAGTAAAACATGGGATCAAGTCAAATGCCTTCACTTAAAAGGAGGTTCTATCAAGTCAAGGTCAAGAGCCTAGGGACCACTAGTCTAAAGGAGTTAGGGCAGTTAATGGGTCAGCTCCAGCGGCAAGCTTTTCGCAAAGCTTACGGTAAAATTTGGGACTTAGCCATGGAAGAAGTCTCCACAGAGGCCAGTGCCTCCCTTGCCCAGTATTATGATCAGCCGTTGAGGTGCTTCACCTTTGGGGACTTCCAGCTATCACCTATGGTAGAAGAATTTGAAGAGATCCTAGGATGCCCCCTAGAGGGAAGGAAACCATACCTCTTCTCAGGGTTCTATCCCTTTCCTCTTCTCAGGAATTAGACCACAGGAAGCAAGTCGAAAATGGGGTGGTTGGAATACCAAGAAAATATTTGGAGGCAAAAGCAAGAATCTTGGCAGGTAAAGACGAGTGATCCCCATTCATAGATATTCTCGCACTGTTGATCTTCGGAGGAGTCCTCTTTCCGAATGTGGATGAGTTGGTGGACCTAGCAGCGATCGATGCTTTTCTTGCCTATCATAACCACAAGGAAAGCCCGGTTGTCGCTATGCTAGCCGACTTATATGACACCTTCGACCGAAGATGTGAAAAGAGCAATACAAGGATTGTTTGTAGTACTCCAGCTCTTTATGTATGGTTAGTTTCACACCTTTTTCGCCAAGAGGTGAGGCATGCTTGCCTGCTAAAAAGCCACCGTTCATGCACAGAGAAAGGAGGCGCAAATTGGGACCAACTCTTAGCAAACAAAGAAGGACCGTCTATCAACTGGTTCCCTCAATGGAAAGAAGGAAGAACCAGAGTTCTTATTTCATGCGGAGGATTTCCAAATGTTCCCTTGATGGGGACGAGGGGTTGTATCAGCTACAATCCCGTTCTTGCTATAAGACAACTTGGCTACCCTATGAGAGGGGCGCCACTAGAGGATGAGCTCGCGCCTGTCATTTCACGAGGCTTCAATAAGACCAACGTGGGGACACTTCAGAAGGTCCGCAAGGCATGGGAGGTGTTGCAAAAGAAGGACAAGGAACTCAGGGGCAGTGACAATGGGCCCATCGATGGCTATCGTAAGTGGTTAAAAGCCCACGTGCAGGGTTTGGATTGGCTTCCAAGTTTGAGAACCGCTAAAAGAGAGGAAGTTGAGGCATCGGAAGAAGACGAAGAAGTGCAGGCCCTTAGGGCGGAACTCGAGCAAGCCCAAACAGTTAAAGAAAGGTTCAAATCAGCAGTTCTGAAAATCCGAAAAGAGACTACTGAACTGAGAGATGTAAATGTGGCTACCGCCAAAGCCTTGAAACGAGAAAACAAGAGGGCTTGCAGGGAAGAACACGGCCAGAACAAGTTTCGAGGGGCTCTGTGGGGTAGCACCAGCAAGCTTAAACTCCGAAGAGAGGAAAGGGACCAATCATGAGTAAACAGTTTGATCTTGAAAGATGAGTTGAAGGTTTGCTCAAAGTCCAAAAGAAACCTATCTCAGCAGTTATGCGAGACAGAGACCAACATGTTAGCTATCGTCAGCAAGTACCAAGAAGAATTAAATCTAGCCACGGCCCACGAGCACAAAGTGGCGGACGAGTATGCCCGAGTGTACGCGGAAAAGGAGGCTAAAGGAAGGGTGATCGACTCGTTACATCAAGAAGCAACAATGTGGATGGACCGATTTGCTCTTAGCTTGAACGGGAGTCAAGAACTTCCCCGATTACTTGCTAAGGCCAAAGCAATGGCGGACACCTACTTCGCCCCCGAGGAGATCCACGGACTTCTCAGCTATTGTCAGCATATGATAGACTTAATGGCCCATATAATTAGAAACCGCTAGGAAGTTTGTATTGTCGCTCAGATCTTGACTAGTTATAAACTTTCTGAATAAAATGAGTTTATCCCGCATTTTTACTCCAAAGATCAGTGCGAATCAAATCACTCCCGCATTTTATCTCTAGCATGCATAAGCATCTCTTCATGGCATCATAATGAACATATCGTTCCTACATTTGTCCGTTATCATATTCCAGCATCACATTTTGCATGAGTCATTGCATCATCATGCATATGCGTTCAACATACTTTTTGTTCTACAAACTGCATACCTTTTGTTTTCATGTTCGCTCATGCATGATCCTTGCATTTTCCTCTGCAAAACTAAAACAAAAAAAAAACATGAAAATTCATGCTGCATTCTTAGTTGCATATATTCGGTACCATGAGCCAACCATGTTGGGATCATAAACCCATTTCACTAAAAAACAAAATGAGTGAACATGGTACCTAATGCATGGTTAACTAGGAAATGATGTTTCTTCGGACATCTCAATTTCATAATTACATTTTCCATGCATAGCTTAAAGTATGCCCGAGTCATTCATCCCTATGAAAGGTTGTTGAAGTATTGGCGATCAGACTTGCCATTCCTTGGATTATAGGGTTGAACTAAGCTCATGCTTTTTCGAAAAAAGTTCATCAAGTCAAGTAGAAGTATGGAAGTAACCATCTTGCAAAAATTGGGGCAAAAGATGAATCGAGTTACATCACTGCTTCGTCTACTGCCAAACACATTTAGGACTGTTGATGTCCTTGTTACTTCTAGTTTCACCTTGTCCAAGATGTCATGAACCATGTTGAAAAATCTAAATTGATTCAACCCCATGTCCTGCGTAAAAATTTGCAATACTTCAACTGTGTATCATTCACATACATCCATGCTTTTCATTGGTTGCATTGCTCATTGCATTCTTTACGGTGCCCTTACCGAACCTGTGCTAGAGCTAGAGTAATGGGTGAAGTAGAGGAGGCACAAGAGCAGATGAAGGCCGACATGGAGGCCATGAAAGAGAAAATGGCTACAATTATGGAGGCTGTGATGAGCATGAAGAAGATAATGGAAGCCAATGCGGTTGCAGTTGCCGCTACCAGGGCTATTGCTAAGGTGAACCCGATGCCCCCTTCTGATATCAACCAAATGAATCATTCAACCTCAGATATGGTGGGCAAAGATTTGGGAGCACGGACGACCCCATGATGTGCAAATTCAAAACGAGCACGCCTTCCCGCCATATGGCACGCCTCCCAATGAGAATGTCAATAACTCCACTCCGATACTCATTGAAAGCCAACAACCTCAATCTAACCATGCACATGTCTCTCAACCCATGGGGGAAACACATGGAATGCCCCACCACAATCTAGCCGACTTCGAGCCTTGCCTCAGATATGCCACTAAAGGGTAAGTAGTTGGTAGGTATACTCTTGCAAAACATTTTCGAGGGCCCTCAGTATCACCCACGACAACACCCCTTGCACTCCACACCGGGTTAAAACCCTCATGCTATGGCAGAAATGGGAAAGTTGGATCATCTAAAGGAAAGGCTCAAGGCCATTGAAGGAGGTGAAGATTATGCCTTTGCTAACCTAGAAGAGTTGTTCCTAATACCCAAACATGGTCATTCCCAAGTTCAAGGTGCCAGACTTTGACGAGTACAAGGGGAGTACTTGCCCCAAGAACCATCTAAAGATGTATTGTCGAAAGATGAGGGCATACGCAAAAGATGAGGAACTACTAATACATTTCTTCCAAGAAAGTCTTACTGGGGTAGCTGTTGCCTGGTACGCTAACTTGGAACCTTCCCGAGTCCATTCTTGGAGGGACCTAATGGTTGCCTTCATTAAGCAGTATCAGTACAATTTTGATATGGCTTCGGATAGGATGCAACTATGGAATCTGTGCAAAATAAGAGCATGAATCCTTCATGGAATATGCCCAAAGGTGGAGGGATCTGGAAGCTCAAGTAGCGCCCCCAATAATAGAGAAAGAGATTATCACAATGATAGTAGACACGTTACCGGTGCTATACTATGAAAAGTGGTGGGTTACACACCTTCAAGTTTTACAGATTTGGTCTTCGCCAGCGAAAGGATCGAAGTGGGTCTGAAAAGAGGCAAATTTAATCATCCTGCTTGGACGAATGAGAAAAACTGGGGCAAATGAAGAGGGTGAGAATGAGGGAGAAACCCATGCTGTGACTGCCATTCCTATACAGCCAAGTTTCCCACCAACCCAACAATGTCATTACTCAGCCAATAACAAACTTTCTCCTTAACCACCACCCAGTTATCCACAAAGGCCATCCCTAAATCAACCACAATGCCTGTCTACCGCACTTCCAATAACGAACGCCACCTTTAGCGCAAACCAAAACACCAACCAAGAAATGAATTTTGCAGCGAAAAAGCCTATAGAATTCACCCCAATTCTGGTGTCCTATGCTGACTTGCTCCCATATCTACTTGATAATTCAATGGTAGCCATAACCCCAGCCAAGGTTCATCAACCCCCATTTCTCCGAGAATACGACTCGAACGCAACGTGTGCTTGTCATGGAGAAGCCCCGGGGCATTCCATTGAGCATTGTAGGGCCCTGAAGCATAAGGTGCAAGGTCTAATTGATGCGGGCTGGCTGAAATTTGAGGAGAATCACATGTAAGTCCTGACATTGACAAGAGATGCCACACATGGGGCAATTTTGAAAGCTGTTGTTAGATGTCTGTAATGACTCATCAGGATTTTCAAGTTTATGCCACAGTTACAACGCTAAATAAATGGATAAATTTGACATCTTTGTCCCTCATCCTTTCATAATTACATCTCTGCTTCCACTGGAATATGGGTGCGAGCCATTGTTTTGTTTGCTCAAAACGACCTACGTTCCTGAGTGTTGACTTCCAAGACCGTTCAATCAAAGATTACTCGTCTTGCACGTTGGTGGGGGTGCCGTAAAACAACGAGTAAAGTTCAAAACAAATAAGTTTCAAAATAAAAAAAAAGGGTTCAAAAAGAAAAAGAAAAAAAGCATTTGATTGACTGTGTTTCCAAAACGTTCATGTGACCTCATTTTATCATTCCGGAAAGTTTGTCTTTTTAGAGAGAAGTGAGTTATCAAGAATAGGATGTGGGACAAATGGCCTCAGTTATCTTAAGAAGGGGGGGTTGAATTAAGATACAAAGACTATTCCCCAATTAAACTTTCACTCTCTCTTTTTGGATTAACAATGCACCCTTAACATGAATTACTCAAAAGACAATTCAAAATAAACTTCTTTAAAGCAAAAGATAAATAGCAATAAATAAAAAGGGAAGAGAGGAATGCAAACTTGATTTATATTGGTTCGGCCACTTCCCTTGCCTACATCTAGTCCTCAAGCAACCCACTTGAGATTTTCCACTCTCTTTGTAAAACTCCTTCTACAAAGTCTGAACCACACAGGGACAACCCTTCCCTTGTGTTCAAGAATCCTCTACAACAAGAGACCCACGGTCTCTTAATCCCTTTTCAGAAATAAGAAGAAGAGAAGAAGAAATCTCTCTTTAAAGAGATAGATTGTACAATGAAGATCAATCAAAATTCGTTATTGAATATGCAAGTGGTTGACCAAGGAATCGTTTTTAGAGGATAAGACATTTCAGTTCAGAAAAACTCTTAATCTTTTGAAAGGATAAAACTTTTTGGGCAATGAAAACTCTCATCAAAACATCAAAACATCTTGCTTCTACATAGGAGTCATTTGACTTAATCCACCAACTGAAAAAAATCCTTCAACTATTTCTCGTCCTTGGAAAATTCTTTTTGCAAGAATCAACTGCTTCTTTTATTCTTCCTCACTACGAGGTTGTGAAAACAAGTCAACGATTGGTACCTCAAAGCCTTACACTGGGCAATGAGGGGCACCGTGCACGAGCCTCAAGTGAACATAGGGGCAGATCAAAAGTTCTCACCCGTCGATGTTTTTAAACAAAAAAAAGGGGGGGGGGGAGGGACAAACCCTGGAATTTCAACGGATTGATTAAACGTCAAACGACTCCATTGCCATCACTCAAAAATGGTCAAGTGACTAAATCAAACAGAACATACACTCTGAGGGAGTTCCCAGAGAGATTTGCAAAAGATAGAATGAGGTTGCATGGACTATCACCTCTTTCAAAAGGACAGTCAATCTGTGTTTTCCAAAAAAAAGAAAATCAAATCAAAATCAAAATCACAAAACAAGGAAAGAATGACATGAACATTGTACAACTTTCCATTACATTGCATTATTTCATATGAAGTCCGCATTTACCAAATTTCACAACAAAGGTTGCATGCATCTGCATCCCTAAAAATCATGTTAACTACATAGATTTCCTACATCTAAATGCCCAATCTTGTGAATTTGGGATGACCGGCCCTCTCGATGAGTCGATCTCTTGATTTCTCATAAGGGTGGACCCTTGGGTACTAGTACCTATCTTCTTCGGAGGGCTACATGTCCTCACCTTTAGAGGACTACACGTCCTTGCCCTCAGAGGACTACATGTCCTCGCCATCAGAGGGCTACACGCCCTCGCCTTCGTAGGGCTACACGCCCTCGCCTTCGTAGGGCTACACGCCCTCGCCCTCACCTTTAGAGGGCTGCACGCCTTCACCTTTAGAGGGCTCCATGCCGTCGCCTTGCCTTCAAAGGACTACACGTCCTCACCGTCAGAGAGGTACAAGTCCTCACCATGAGAGGGCTACACGCCTTCGCCTTCAGAGGACTACACGTCCTTACCTTCAGAGGGCTACACGTCCTCGCCTTCAGAGGACTACATGTCCTCGCCTTCGTAGGGCTACACGCCCTCACCTTTAGAGGACTACACGTCCTTGCCATCAGAGGGCTACACGTCCTTACCTTCAGATGGCTACACGTCCTCGCCTTTAGAGGACTGCACGTCCTCACCTTTAGAGGGCTACATGCCCTCACCTTCAGAGGACTACACGTCCTCACCTTTAGAGGGTTGCATGTCCTCGCCTTCAGAGGGCTGCACACCCTCTCCTTTAGAGGGTTGCACGCCCTCACTTTCAGAGGACTACGCGTCCTCACCTTCAGAGGGCTACATGCCCTCGCCTTCAGAGGGCTACACGTTCTCACCGTCAGAGGGCTACACGCCCTTGCCTTTGTAGGGCTATACGCCCTCACCTTCAGAGGACTACACGTCCTCATCGTCAGAGGACGAAACATCCTCTTCTTCAGAGGACCAAACATCGTCATCTTTAGAGGACTACACGTCCTCACCGTTAGAGGGCTACACGCCCTCGCCTCCGAGGGCTACATGTCCTCACCTTCAGAGGACTACATGTCCTCGCCTTCAAAGGACAACACGTCGTCGCATTTGCCTTCGTAGGGCTAGACGCCCTCACCTTTAGAGGACTACACGTCTTCGCCTTTAGAGGACTACACATCCTCACCTTCAGAGGGCTACGTGTCGTCATCTTCAAAGGACTACACGTCTTCACCTTCGGAGGAGTATACATCCTTACCTTCAGTGGACTGCACGCCTTCACCTTCAAAGGGCGACACGTCCTCAACTTTAGAGGGCTACGCGTCCTTACTTTCAGTGGGCTCCATATCCACGCCTTAAAGTAATTTAAGGTCCTCTACCCTTAATGCTTAACCGAAACTTGTGCTCCCGGTTAAGGGGCCAGTAGTTTCCCTTTATCAGTTCTTTTTCCTGGGCCACCCCTTGATATTGGAGGAGGGCCAACTATGCAAGTACAACCAAAGGAGGAGGCTATCGCGCAACTACTGTGCATATCGGGGCAAGATTTCACCCGTGCCACTGCAAAGAGACGAGTGCGGATCATGCACACCAACATGATCACTCTTACACAAATATGGATGACGTTGCTACTTAGCAACATTTCGTCTAGTGACCGCAATACCGATCTCCCCTTGCGGAAGTATCAGTTAGTCTGTGTCGTTCCGACATAGGTAAGTATGCATGTGGCTAAACTGATTTCTAATGCCATCTACTATTTGCAGGGGTCGCGCCCATAAGACACCCAGTGGACCCAGAGAAGTCCAACAGGGCCCTGGGGTTTTCAGCTCTGGTTACGGGCCTCTGTCAGTCCTATAGGGTGCCCATCCCCATAGCAAGGTCATGTCATTGTGACATAGGTAAGTATGCACGTGGCTTAACTGATTTCTGATGCCATCCACTATTTCCAGGGGTCGCGTCCACAAGACACCCAGTGGACCCAAAGAAGTCCAACAGGGTCTTGGGGCTTCCGGCTCTGATTACGGGCCTCTGTCAGTTCTACGGAGTGCCCGTCACCCCCAACAAGGTCATCAGGCCCCTATTAACAGGGGTTTCATCGAGAAGTACTGCGCCCCCAGGTAGGCACAGGGCAAGGCATCACGACGGCGGGCAACAGACGCACCGCCACTACCTCTAGAGTTCACCTCAGCTCATCCACAAAAAGGTTAGAGTATTGCCTACGACACATGGCCGACCAATAGGCGACCAAGTCCAAAGCCAAAGGTAAGCAAAGTACTAGGTCCGTGACCGACAAGTCATCAGGCGTCCAACTCAAGATGTTAAAGAAACGCTACTAGGAGGCAACCTAGCACCTTTTAAATCTTTGCTTGTTATTTGATCACTTTTTGTAGTAGGACACGCCTAGTTGCTCATGATCCTAGGAATTTAAATAAAACAAGCACAAGCTCGGATGGTAGTGATACCTCACAAAATATATATATGTATGTTTAGGTAGCAAGATACCTTGGATATGCATGTATATAGCAAAAATATCTCACAAAATATATATATATATATATATATATATATATATGTATGTTTAGGTAGCAAGATACCTTGGATATGCATCTATATAGCAAAAATACCACACAAAATATACATATGTTTAGGTTGCAAAATACCTCATGAGAAAAACAAACAAAAACAAACAAGGAAAAGAAATAAACACATGATAAAAAGGAAAAGAGAAAAAAGAAAAATAAGTTGTCTAGCTGAAAAACCAACATGCTTTTGAAAAGAGATGACTTCCAGCTTTTCTTTGAAAAAATATTCACTAATCATAACCAGCTTTTGAAAAAAAATGTGTATACACCCGAAGGGTGAATGCTGTGAAAATTTTCCTGAACACCCAAAAATAGACTCGGATGAATGCACAAATTGATAAAAGAACATATTTTGGAAACACTGGGTTGACTTAAATAGAGGAAATGAATCCTGAGCCATCACATGACCATAAAAGTTTGACACTTGAGTGTCCGCATAGGTGCATGCATGACTAGTTTTGCATAAAATTTCCAAATCATCATTGTTGCATTGTGTCATGGAAATAATGTGGGACATTCCCTTTTATCCCTTAACCAGACCACCACCCTGACATATATCATGTCCATCCATTCTACAAGCCTTGAGCCAAAGTCCCAACTCACCATAAACCTTGCCCTCAAAAGAAAACAGAAAAAGAAAAAAGAAAAGAAGAGAAAAGGAGAAAAGGAGAAAATTCCCGATCAAAAGAATTAGAAGAAAGCAAAAAGAGAAAATTCCCAATCAAGGAAAATGAGGGAAAGCAAAAAAAGAAAGAGAATTCCCGATCAAACATCGGAAGAAAAAGAAATGTGCAAAAAAGTCTTTGGACCAGACAATATCTTAACAATACAGATTTGTCACCAAGTAAACAAGAAAAGAAAGGAAACGACGACCTAAAGTGGTCCACTCCCTTTGATTGCCAACCAAAATCCTGTGTGTCAGCGACTTTTTCGCCCCGCACTAAACAAAAACAGAAAAGGAAAAGGCCAAAAACATTCAAAGCCAAAATTCCCACAAAAAAAAACACACCATTCCCAAGAAAAAGTCCTATTGATCCATGATCATGCATGTAATCTTTGATGTGATAGGAAATAATTTGCAAAATCAAGTCATGGCATATCTATGGTTCGAAATTAGGATGAAACACTTACCCGTGTGAGATTGATACACTTTTAGTGATTTTCTTCTATTTTTGTTGAACCCAATGTTTCCTCTAAATGCTCATTTAGAAGCGAAATGCTAACATCCAAAATCTCATTTATGGTTATGAGAAGATTTTATCAGTATACTCTCCTTCCCTAGTAGACACATTGTTTTTCATCCAAAAAATATGTTGCTCTGATCAGTTGGAAGTTTTGTCTCTTTACTAAAGTATGTTTGCATTTTGTAAAGAAAACACTGAGACTATTTTTAGTCTCACAAGTTATCCAAAACTACGTAGGTCTGAGTTCCTCATTGAGGATACGTAGGAGCAAGAGCCTCACTTTTGTCGGCCGCCCCACAATCTCTGTCATACTGACCTTGGAATCATGCGACAAGCAGAAATACCCTAGCGGTTATCCATATAAAATTTTTGCTATCTGTAAGACTCAAAGCATGATAGCACGCAGAGACTAACGTCATCTTCTGCACTTTTTGTCATCCAGAGGTGGCGGGCCTGATGACATGCGGGAACCATTTGGTCCTGCACTTTCTTTTGCTATCTATAAGACTCAAAGCATGATAGCACGCAAAGACTAACGTCGTCTTCTGTGCCTTTTGTCATCCAGAGGCGGCGGGCCCGATGACATGCGGGAACCATTTAGTCCCGCACTTTTAAAAATACTTTTGCTATCTATAAGACTCAAAGCATGATAGCACACAGAGACTAACATCGTCTTCTGCGCCTTTTGTCATCCAGAGGTGGCGGGCCCGATGACATGCGGTTATCCGCATGCTCGATGAGTGATAAACGCGTAGAGACAGATTCTGCGCCCTTTATCATTCAGGAGCAGCGAGTCGAGTGGTAAACACGCATAGACGCATTCTGCGCCCTTTGCCATTCAGATTTCGCAAATTGGATGATAAATGCGCATAGACGAATTTTGTGCCCTTTATCATTCAAGAGCAACAAGCTAAGTGGATAAACGCGCATAGACGAATTCTACGCCCTTTATCATTCAGGAGCAACAAGTTGGGCGGTAAACGCGCAGAGACAGATTCTGCGCCCTTTATCATTTAGGAACGACAAGTTGGGTGGTAAACGTGCATAGACGAATTCTGCGCCCTTTATCATTCAGGAACAACAAGTTGGGTGGTAAACGCGCAGAGACAGATTCTGCGCCCTTTATCATTCAGGAACAACAAGTTGGGTGGTAAACACGTAGAGACAGATTCTGCGCCCTATATGATTCAGGAGCAGCAAGTCGAGTGGTAAACGCGCATAGACGAATTCTGCGCCCTTTGCCATTCAGATTTCGCAAATTGGGTGATTAACGTGCATAGACGAATTCTGCGCCCTTTATCATTCAGGAACAACAAGTTGGGTGGTAAATGCGCAGAGACAGATTCTGCGCCCTTTATCATTCAGGAACAGTAAGTTGGGTGGTAAACGCGTAGAGACAGATTTTGCGCCCTTTGCCATTCAGATTTTGCAAATTGGGTGATAAACGCGCATAGACGAATTTTGCGCCCTTTATCATTCAGGAACAACAAGTTGGGTGGTAAACGCGCAGAGACAAATTCTGTGCCCTTTGTCATTCAGATTTCGCAAGTCGAGTGATAAACACGCAAAGACAGATTCTGCGCCCGTTGTCATTCAGGGACAGTAAGTCGAGAGGTGGGCGGAGACAAATTATGGTCATTCCATGCACCTTTTCACCATCCAGAGCCGATCGTGTCCGGTGGCACGCAGAGACAAATTATGGTCATTCTGTGTCTCGCCGCCCAGGCTCGATCTTGTCCAACAAAACGCAGAGACAAATTATGGTCATTCTGCGTCTTGTATCAACCAAGAAGAACAAATTCGATAGTATCAGGATGATGTGTCGGTACTGATCATTTTCAAATTTTTGCAGGTTCCGCTGGCAGGGAGGTTCACTGGTCGAATGTTGTTTCGCTCGAACGAAATTAGTGTCTTATCTTTACTTCCCTTTTATCTCCAATAAAAGACAAGTAAAGAGGGGCAGCTGTCATACCCTAATTTAGTCTGGGGACCATCCGTTGTTGGGATGTGACCCTCGTTTGACCACTTGGAGGTATTTGGCACCCATTGTTTGGCAATTTGTGAAGTTACGAGACATGCCGGAAGCCAAAAGAAAAACGTTGTAGCACAATCCGTGAAGTTCCGTGGCATGTCGGAAATTAAAAGGAAGTGTTAGTGCACAATCCGTAACGTTCCGGAAGGCGAAAAAGGGATGATTACGTAATCCGTAAGGTTCCGCAACATTACGGAAAGAAAACACGTATCGTTACGAAATTCGTAAGTTTCCGTAACTTTACAGAAAAAGAATCACCAAAAAAGGGTAGAGGGGGTGTATTTAGTAAAAATGGGGGTTCAAATAGCAACCAGGCCTACTTGGGCCTTCCAGGATGTTCCTCCAGAAGGCGGTTGCTTCTGGAGGAAGCAACCTAGCTCGCCTGGGCGAGCTGGGTGGCAAGCATCTCCTTCCTTTTCCTATAAATAGGGGAAGGAGGGAAGAACAAAAATGTTTAACCCTCCTGGTATCTGAGACTCACTTAAAATTAGTGAGAAAAATTGTTTCCGTGAAGAAAATCCAAGCCGAGGCGCTTCTGTAACATTTCCGTGGGTGATTTCGCGAAGATTTTCAACCGTTCTTCGTCGTTCGTCGTTCGTTCTTCGTCGTTCTTCGGTCTTCAACCGGTAAGTTCCCGAAATCGAACTTTTCAATTCATTCTATGTACCCTTGGTGGTCCCCATTTGTTTCGCGTACTTTTATTCTCGTTTCATTTACATTCCGTACCCCCTTTTGACGTGATTTAGTCATTTACTTAAGTCATTTTCTCGCCTAATAAAAAAATAAAATAAATTTCCACCGATCATTTGAATTGTAATATCCGTTTATTTCTGTTAGTGGAGAAAACTTAGTGGTGAGGCTAAAAAACAAATTCAATTTCAAATTCTAGTGAAATTTGAATAGACCCTCCAATTTTGTGTGACACTGAGGCTAAAAATTGAGGCCATGTGTGTGCATTTTTTCAAATTTAATCATTTGAGAATTACACTTTGAAGTTCGGACCTCATTTGAGACATAAAATTTCATGCTCCTTCTCTCCCTCTCCCTCCACTTATCTTCTCCTACCTTCAAGCTCATATCTGATGTAAGCTCCATTGGAGCTTGTAAGCCTAGGATCTTCTTCATCAATGGATTCCTTTGCTTCTTGGAAGATAAATGGCAGCGGAATGGAGATGGAAGAGAGAGAGGAGACGCCACTTCAAGGAGAAGATGAGTCTAGAAGAAGCTCACCACCATAAGAGACCATGGATAAGAGCTTGGAGGAAGAAGGAGATGAATGAAGGGAGAGGGAGGGAAGAGCACAAAATTTTGTGCTCTAAATGAGCTTTGGAATCTGAAGTTTAATATTCAAATGATCAAAGTTAAAAAAAATGCACACACATGACCTCTATTTATAGCCTAAGTGTTACACAAAATTGGAGGGAAATTTGAATTTCAATTCAAATTTCACTTGAATTTGAAATTGAATTTGTGGAGCCAAACTTTGGAGCCAAAATTTCACTAATTGTGATTAGTGAATTTTAGTTATGGTTCAGCCCACTAATCCTAGATCAATTCCAAGATTCTCCACTAAGTGTGCTTAGGTGTCATGAGGCCTGTAAAGAATGAAGGACATGCACAAAGTGTGACTATATGATATGGCAATGAGGTGTAGTAAGCAAATGCTCACCTCCCCCTCTAAAATTTAATTGGATTGGGCTTCTACCAATTCAATTAAATTTATTTCCCAACACACATCAAATATTCACTTAGTGCATGTGAAATTACAAAACTACCCCTAATACAAAAAATAGTCTAGGTGCCCTAAAATACAAGGGCTGAAAAATCTTATATTTCTAGGGTACGCTACCTACATTATGGAGCCTTAAATACAAGGCCCAAAAATAATGAAACCTTAATCTAATATTTACATAGATAAGTGGGCTCGTACTTAGCCCATGGGCCCGAAATCTACCCTAAGGCTCATAAGAACCCTAGGGCCTTCTCTTGCATCTCTGGCCCAATCTACTTGGAGTTTTCTATCCAATGCCCTTGCGGGGTAGAATTGCATCATTCCCTCCCCCTTGAAAAGGATTAGACCTTAAATTCCGAGGTTCTTGAAACTCTGGGATTTTTTCCTCAACACCTGTAAAATGAACAAAAACATATGTATTAGTGGTGTTTTGTATGATGAAGTAAGGTAAGGTCTGAAAACTCATATTCTGGGCATCTTCCCAGGAAGGAACATGGTTCCTCACCAACTCAATGTGTGGTGCTACAAGTATAGAAAAATATGGGGCAAACCTTTTGTAAAAGTTTGTTAAGTCATGGAAGCCCCAAATTTTTCTTACACTTGGTGGAGCGGGCCACTCAGGAATGACCTTTATTCTCTTAGGGTTCATGGGAACCCCTTGATCACAATTTAAAAAATTAAGAAAAGTAAAGCAATAGAACATACCTTTTTCTGTATTTTCATGTTGATTATTCCTACCAAAAAGTATGACAAACCTAAGGTGTCCCATATGAGTACCTAAGTTTGTATTGAAACTAAAAATAAGAACAAACCTACCTAATGAGTCCCTATGTACACAAATCATGAAGATGTTGGGTGCACGAGTGATTTTACAAAAGAGTGTTGAACCACACCTATTTTAGGGATTTGGTGCCTAATAATACCTATTTTGGGCACCAACAAAGCACAAGGATTTAAGCTCTTGCGAACCAAAGCTTCATCCAATAACTCCTTTACTTGAGGAATAAACTCAAGCCTAAGAGGTGTGGCAATGCTAACAAGTGTCTTTTTACAAAGGAGAAAATGTGGAGGTTGTTTAAGAGGGGAAATTTCTTTAATATTTGTCTTTATTTCAAAATGTCTTTCCTTCTTAGCTAACCTCTTGGAGGAGACACTTACCTCCTTACACTCCTACTTAACCATTAAAGGTTTTCCTTCTTCTTGGGGGTAGATTTCTTCACTAGATTCTTCCCCTTTTGCTTCTTCACTTTCACTAGAGGAAGGTGAAGTAGTAGCCTCATCTTGGCTACTATAAATGTCTTGGCTCCTCATAATCATGGTTTTCTTGGTGGAGCATTGAGAAGTAATGTGTCCTCTTCCAAGACATTTAAAGCACTTTATGGAGCTAGTCTTTTCTTGCATACTAACCTTAGGGGGTTGCTTTTCTATTGTCTTCCCCTTATCATCATTGGACTTAGAAGGTGCTGCCCCTAAGATGCCTAGACCTTGGTCTTTCTTTGGATAAGAATAATAGCCATAAGATTTTAAAGTAGGCTTTCTTTTAAGTTTTTGCTCTACCCTTATTTCCCAATCTAAGTAAGCCTCTACATTATCCTTCCCATGGAAGTATGGGAGTTTAATGTTAACCTATTGAGGCTTTCTTTCAGTTTCTCTCCTATAGGAGTGAGGTCTAAGATGTGACTTATTCCTTCCTTCATAATAGTCACGAAGTTCTTCACTTAGGCTCCTGCAAGAGTTATGACTACTATAGGAGGCATGTTTTTCTCTTTTCATTTCTTTCCTTATTTTTCTTCTTTCTTCCTCTCTTATTTTCTCTCTTTCATCTTGACTTATTTCTTCCACTCTTTTTTTTCCTTTTTCTTTTCTCTCTTGTTTTTCTTTCCACAACTTAAGGGATCTCAACTCATCTAATATCTTATACAAGGGGTCCTTAGGAGTAGAACCCTCACCATTAATACTAGATGAAGAATGAAGACTCATGTTGGTTCCCATGTTATGGTTCTTTCTTGTTGGGGGTTTGAAAACAAAAGGTAAAAGAAACTATGGTTGAAACTAGCCAAAATAAACACTAAAAGAGGTGTGAAAGATAAGGTAAAAACTAATTGGTAAAAGGCAAGCTATCTAGGCGGTTTGACAATGGAGGGTAAAGGAAATAAGCTATGAAAATAAGCAAGAAATTAAAGTGCAAGAAATGCAAACTAGGCGGATCCTAAGAGTGTTTGGATGACCTCATTTAAGGTTCCCAACAAAACACTCACTATCCTAAGGGGAAATTGCCTAAAATTATTACACACAAATGGAAGTAGGGTGACCTAGCGGAGGATCCCAACTTACTTCCAATGAAAGGCCTTTTTTTTACAAAATTTGAAAGCAAAGCAAATTGCCAATTACAAAATTACAAAGAAAAAAAGTCCTCAATTGTGGTGGCTATTCTCTCTTTAGTGTTTCACTCAATTTGGAGTGCTTTTTAGTCCAATAGCTCTTAAGGTGGTTGGCCCCTTGCTTCTTGACTCAAATTCTTCAAGATATGGCACCAATCCTCCTTTCCAATTCCCTATATGGCAACTCACAAGCAAGGAAACAAAGAGACAAGCAATAACCAAAGACGAAAAAAATGAAATGAAAGCTAAACCAATAGAGTTTTAACAAGACAAATTTTCAAGGATTATTCAACAATTAAAGAAATGAAAAGCACAAAAAAGAAAGCTAGGACTCAAAGAGAAACCTTGAATGACTCTAGAGTAGAGTAGAAAAACTAAAAAAAAAAAGAAAAAAGACTCAAGAAACCTCTAGTTTTGGCACTTGTTTTCACAATAATTTTCAATTGAAATTTCAGAACTAGGATTGGTATAAAATAGGCACCAATTATAGAGCAAATTTTGAGCCAAAACAACAAGCATACTTTCCTTTCACTTTTTTTTTCCTGGACACTGATTATTCTGCCAACTTGTGCGATTTTTCTTACATTTTCCTTTAATCCAAATCGCTTGGTTATTTTTTTTATAATTTTGGTCCAGATGTCTAGAAAATTCAGTAAAACTTTCTGCTCAAAAAAAGTAGTGACTAATTCCCAGTAATTTATACAAGTTCGTGTGTTCAAGCTTCCAGCACCAGCGATTTCAACCTAGAAATCAAGAGTAGTGTTTGTGTTGCTTAAGGCTTGGATAGTTACAATTTGTGTTTGCTTATGCTCAATTATCTTGAATAACACAATTCAAGAGATCTTAAGACTTATTTTGATTCACAAATCCAGCCACAACTCAGCACCACAACTCAACTTCATCATAGGCATCATGTAGGAAACTTAGAGAACAAAAAAAAAGTTCAAGAACAAGACTACTTCTAGGAATTGATTTAGAACATGTTATGAACTTAATAACATGCATGAATTAGACTCAAAATTCAAAATATAGGCTAATAATGACAAGAATACATGAACAAATTTATCTAGAATTCAATCAACAAAATAAAAATTCAACACAAACTTAGAACATAATGTGACAATTACTATGACTAAACATGACTCTAAGACAACATGGATTAAGTGATTTACACTTAGATTTTTGTGTTTTTTTTTTCTAATCAATATTTTGGAAGAAAATTTAGATCTAAAGGTTCAGCAAAAGAATATTATGAATGAAAAATGATAGAACCTAAAATCAACACAAAAAACATGATTCAAGAGTAGATCTACAAAATTTGAACCATAGAAATGCAAGAACAAGTGTAGATCTAAGATTTAATCGATTTATTTTTTTGAATCTACTCTAAACAGAACCAAACCACAAGACAATAGAGGATATACAAGGAGAATAATATGAAGAACAAGTAATTAAATAGAATTCACTGAACAAAAAGATAGAGGAAGCAAAAGAACATCACCTAGATGAAGATGCTCTTGATACCACATGATGTAAGCTCCATTGGAGCTTGTAGGCCTAGTATCTTCTTCATCAATGGATTCCTTTGCTTCTTGGAAGATGAATGGCAGCGGAATGGAGAAGGAAGAGAGAGAGGAGACGCAACTTCAAGGAGAAGATGAGTCTAGAAGAAGCTCACCACCATAGGAGGCCATGGATAAGAGCTTGGAGGAAGAAGGAGATGAATGAAGGGAGAGGGAGGGAAGAGCACGAAATTTTGTGCTCTAAATGAGATTTGACATCTGATGTTTAATATTCACATGATCAAAGTTAAAAAGAATGCACACACATGACCTCTATTTATAGCCAAGTGTCACACAAAATTAGAGGGAAATTTGAATTTCAATTCAAATTTCACTTGAATTTGAAATTGAATTTGTGGAGCCAAAATTTCACTAATTATGATTAGTGAATTTTAGTTATGGTTCAGCCCACTAATCCAAGATCAATTCCAAGATTCTCCACTAAGTGTGCTTAGGTGTCATGAGGCATGTAAAGCATGAAGGACATGCACAAAGTGTGACTATATGATGTGGCAATGGGGTGTAGTAAGCAAATGCTTACCTCCCCCTCTAAAATTTAATTGGATTGGGCTTCTACCAATTCAATTAAATTTATTTCCCAACACACATCAAATATTCACTTAGTGCATGTGAAATTACAAAACTACCCCTAATACAAAAACTAGTCTAGGTGCCCTAAAATACAAGGGCTGAAAAATCCTATATTTATAGGGTACCCTACCTACATTATGGAGCCCTACATACAAGGCCCAAAAATAATGAAACCTTAATCTAATATTTACAAAGATAAGTGGGCTCATACTTAGCCCATGGGCCCGAAATCTACCCTAAGGCTCATAAGAACCCTAGGGCCTTCTCTTGCATCTCTGGCCCAATCTACTTAGAGTTTTCTATCCAATGCCCTTGTGGGGTAGGAATGCATCAATATCCATGGCTTCCTATGGTGGTGAGCTTCTTCTTGACTCATCTTTCTTCCTTCTCCATTTCGTTGCCATTAAACTTTAAGGAGCAAAGGACTCCATTGATGAAGTAGATCCAAGGCCTACAAGCTCCACATGTTGCTACATCAGGGAGATTTAGAAAATATTCTGAGTGATGACATGCCCTGAGGAGCAAAAGGTTTCTTTTGACTCCTACACTCTGGTAGAAGAAGTTGAGTATTGGTGGAGAACACTCGCCAATGTTGGGAGGCTGAAGGTCAAGCTGTGACATAGGAAACCTTCAAGAGGGTATTTCTAGAGAAATACTTCCTTAAAGATGTTAGGAACATGAAGGAGATGGAATTCCTTGAGCTCAGGCAAGGGAACACGACTGTAGCTAAATACGCAACCAAGTTTGAAGAGCTAGTGAGATATTTTCCTCAATACCAAGGAAGGGATAATGAAAGCTCAAAATGTGTGAAGTTTCTAAATGGCTTGCGACCTGAGGTGAAGCAAGCTGTGAATTATCAAGGTGTTCATCAAATCCCACTATTGGTGAACATGTGTAGAATTTGGGATGAAGACTCTCGAGATAGTGCAACGTATTATCGGAGCACGAGTCCAATGAAGAACAAGAAGAATGGATCCCAAAATTGGGGAAGACAATACCCGACCTCTCCTAAGCATTATGGTAATTTCCCCAACAATCAGAGGACTACTGCTATGGGGTTTTCTAGTGGTAGTGGTAGCAAACCCACTACTTTCTCAACTCAGATAGTTTGTTACAGGCATGATAAGCCACACCATATTTCTTCAAACTGTGCGGACAAAGACATGACTTGTTTCAACTGTAGATAGAAGGGCCATATTCAGAGGGATTAACCATATCCCAAGAAGGAACAAAATGGTGGAGGTATGAATGACCAAACTGGACATCCGAAAGCCACAGGAAGAGTCTTTACTCTTAATGGCATTGAAGCTTCGAAATCCAAAGATCTAATCCAAGGTAAATGTTTCATAAGTGGGATTCCCTTACTTGTGTTATTTGATTCCAGTGCAACCCATTCCTTTATATCTTGTTCATGTGTAGAGAAACTTAAGCTTTATGTGTGTTCTTTAAATAAAGATCTGGTAGTAGAGACCCCAATTATTGGCTCTGTGTTAACTTCTAATGTGTGTTTGAATTGTCCTGTTGAAATTTTTGGTAGACCATTCTTAATTGATTTGATTTGTTTGCCTTTGAGCCAAATTGATGTTATTCTGGGTATGGGCTGGTTATCTTCTAACCATGTCTTGTTAAACTGTTTTGATAAAATTATGATGTTTGATGATTTTGGAGTGAGTAAGGATGAAATGTTTATCTCTGCCAAATAAGTTTTGACATCTTTAAAAGAAGATTCTCAAGTGTACATGATCTTGTCTAACCTGGAAGTAGAGACTAAGGTTGCCATGTGTGACCTTCCTATTGTCAGAGAGTTTCCTGAAGTGTTTCCTGAGGATATATCCGGTTTACCACCTGAGAGAGAGATAGAGTTTTCCATTGACCTGGTACCCGGTGCTGGACCCATATCCATAGCCACTTATAGGATGTCTCCTATAGAGTTAGCCGAGCTCAAGAAACAATTAGAGGAGTTGTTGGATAAGCAGTTTATGAGACCTAGTGTGTCTCCATGGGTTAGTGAAGAAGAAAGATAGGACCATGAGGTTGTGTGTAAACTACCACCAGTTGAATAAGGTAACGATTAAGAATAAGTACCCTTTGCTTGGAATAGACGACCTTATGGACTAGCAAGTAGGGGCTTGTGTGTTTAGCAAGATATACCTTAGATCAGGTTACCATCAAATTTGAGTGAAGTCTGAGGATATTTCAAAGACTACTTTCAAGACCCTTTATGGTCACTATGAGTATCTAGTCATGCCCTTTGGATTGACTAATGCCCCTGGTGTGTTTATTGATTACATGAATTGGATTTTTCACCCCTATCTTGATAGTTTTGTGGTAGTATCCATAGATGATATTTTGGGAGAGTCCTAAGTCCATGTTTGAGATTAAGAGTTTTCTGGGATTGGTGGGATATTACCGGAGATTCATAGGAGGCTTCTCCAAGTTAGCCTTGCCTTTGACTAAGTGGACTCCTAATGGTCAAGCTTTTGTGTGGGATGCCCACTGTGAGCATAGTTTCCAAACCCTTAAGGAAAAGTTGACGATCGCTCCTATGTTAGTTTTGCCTAACCCAAGAGAACCCTTTGAGGTGTATTGTGATGCATCAAAGATGGGTTTAGGAGGAGTGTTGATGCATAATGGTCAGGGAGTTGGGAGTGTTTTTTGCCATTGATAGAGTTCACCAATAACAATAGTTTTCATTCTATCGTTGGCATGGCTCCTTATGAAGCTTTGTATGCTAGAAGGTGTAGGACACCCCTGTGCTGGCTAGAACCCGAAGAAAACCTCACCTTAGGACCTGAAGTGGTACAACAAACCACTAAGAAGGTCAAGTTGATCCAAGAGATGATGAGGATTGCTCAGAGTAGGCAAAAGAGTTATCAGGACAAGAGGAGGAAAGACCTAGAATTCAAGGTTGGTGATCATGTATTCTTGAGAGTCACCCCTTGGACTGGGGTTGGTTGAGCTTTGAAATCTCAAAAACTCACACGTCGTTTTATCGGTCCTTTCCAAATTCTCAAAAGAACTGGTCTTGTGGCATATGAAATTGCATTACCCATGTCTCTTTCTAGCCTCCACAATGTCTTTCATGTTTCTCAACTCCGTAAATATATTCATGGTCCTTCCCACATGATTGATTTAGATGTTTTTCAAGTAAAGGAGAATTTGACATATGAAACATTGCCTTTGAGGATCGAGGATAGGTGAACAAAGCACTTAAGAGGGAAAGAGATTTCATTGGTCAAGGTAATATGGGGAGCTGCATCAGGAGAAGACACAACGTGGGAATTAGAGAGTCAGATGTGAGAAGCCTATCCAGCCTTGTTACAGACAGGTAAATTTCAGGGACGAAATTTCTAAAAAGGGTGGGAAAGTTGTAACGCCCTGAAATTTCGATAATTGAAAATAGATGTTTAATGTTTTCTTGTGTTATTCGATTACTTTATTAATTTGGATGAGTTAAGGTATTGTGTGAATTAGCCATGTGCGATTTGCTCGATGTGGATGTTCAGTTATGGTGACTTTTATTGATTTAGCTTGAAAGTATGTGATGCAATCCTACCCCCCAAGGGTATTGGATAGAAAACTTCAAGAAGATGTGCCAGAGATGCAAAAGAAGGCCTTAAGGTTCTCATGAGCCTTGGGGTAGATTTTGGGCCCATGGGCTAAGTATGAGCCCACTTATCTTTGTACATATTAGATCAGGATTTCATTATTTTTGGGCCTTGTATTTAGGGCTCCATAGTGTAGGGAGGGTAGCCTGGTAATGTAGGATTGTTTAGCCCTTGTATTTTAGGGCAGCTAGACTAGTTTTTGTATTAGGGGTAGTTTTGTAATTTCACATGCATTAAGTACATTATTTGATGTGTGTGTTGGGAGAGAAATTTAATTGAATTGGGAGAATCCCAATCCAATTAAATTTTGGTCTAGCCTAAGGGGGAGGTGAGCATTTGCTTGCTACACCCCATTGCCACATCATATAGTCACGCTTTGTGCATGTCCTTCATGCTTTACATGCCTCATGACATCTAAGCATACTTAGTGGAGAATCTTGGACTTGATCTTGGATTAGTGGGCTGAGCCATAGCTGAAATTCACTAATCATAATTAGTGAAATTTTTGCTCCAAATTTGGCTCCACAAATTCAAATTCAAATTCAAGTGAAATTTAAATTTCCCTCCAATTTTGTGTGACACTTAAGTTGTAAATCGAAGCCTTGTGTGTGCATTTTTTCAACTTTGATCATTTAAGAATTACACTTCAAAGTTCAGACCTCATCTAAGGCATAATATTTCATGCTCTTTCTCTCCTTCTCCCTCCACTCATTTTCTCCTACCTTCAAGCTCTTATCCATGGCTTCCTATGATGGTGAGCTTGTTCTTGACTCATCTTCTCCTTGAAGTGGTGTCTCCAATCATCTTTCTTTCTTCTCCATTCCACTTCCATTTATCTTTAAGAAGCAAATGACTCCATTGATGAAGAAGATCCATGGCTTACAAACTCCACAAGGAGCTACATCATTATGAGATTTCAGGTTTTACTAAACCTATTTCACCAAAACTGCAATTATGGATTCGTTAACCGTTGGATCGCCTTCCAATTTGAACTGTAGGCTTGCGACCCAATTTTGCACATACTGACCATTGGTATTTGCAATATAATATCTTTAGTATGAGATATGATATTTTCACCGAAGCAGTAAAATTTGTTGGAGCAGAATTCGCCCAGGCGAATTTGAGCTGGATCAGCTTGCCCAAGTGAGCCAAATTTCACTTGGGTGTGTCTTACAGGCTACAAATACGTCCACTAGTGGAAAATAACCATTTTCGCCTCCATCTCTTACCCTAAACCCTCCCCCAACACCCCCAACCTCCTCCTCCACCACCACTGACCACCGGTGACCGCCACGAGCCGCCTTTGCTTGCCGTCGGACCACCGCACGGAGAAGAACAATTTAATCATAATGGAATCCTTAGAACTCAACTTGAGGATTAGGTAGAGAATGAAGCCTCTAATCCTTCCTTCAAGGTTTCTTCGAGAGCTTTGTGTTTGTACGAACGAACATGAACCTAAGAGATCTTAGAACAACGCCGCAAAGAACTAATGGAGAGATATAGATAGGCGAGGGGAGTTTAATGTTTGTTTATAACTTTTTATACCATAGTTGGGATCAGGGAACCCAATTATGGGGATGTATGTTTGTCCCTGTGCATGCTGGTTTTCAAGAAAAACTGTATTTTTAACTAATGGGATGTGATATATTTGTTATTGATGTGCATGCTGGTCTTCAAGAAAAACTGTGTTTTTAACTAATGGGATGTGATATATTTGTTATTGATGTGCACGCTGGTTTTCAAGAAAAACAGTGTTTAACTAATTGGATGTGATATGTTTGTTATTAATGATTGAAATTGTCAATGATGTTGTTGTACTGATTGGAATTTTTGGGAAAAGTCTTAATTATAGAGGGGACTCTACCCAAAATTTTATATTTATTCTTCTATTTTCTTCTATATTAAATTTTAAGTGGGCATAAGAGTTTGTTTTGAATACCACAGTTCACCTCTTTAATTTAGAATTTTCCTTAAAAATATGAGTCTTGTGATATTATGGATTATTGTTGTATGAGGTTTATGTTGCCTGAAGTTATCTTTTTAAAAAAGATTGTAGGTTAATAAACAAAACAAAAATATAACCAACTCATAAACTTCTTCATTTCATCAAATATCGCTTGAGATCGTCTCAAGGTTCAACGCCTTAATGATTCTCTCTGCTTTTCATCAAACATCACTTGAGTTCGTTTCAAGGTCCAACACCTTAAACAACTTTTGTTCATAATTAAAATCAATCTTTCAAAAAACATAAAACCAATGTAACACATAAACTTTTAGACTTAAAGAACTACGTAGGTCTGAATTCTTCATCGCACCTGAGGATAGGTAGGAGCAAGGGCAACACCCTTGTCGACCCCAAAAAAATAATAAACATAAAAAGGGAAAATATATAATTTTGAAGTCATGTTTTGCACACTCGATTAAAGGTTGTCATCCCGTGTGATGGGCACGTGGGGTGCTAATACCTTCCCCGTGCGTAAACAACTCCCAAACCCTTATTTTCAAAATTCGCAGACCCTCTTTTTGGTTTTTTCAATGTTTTCCTCGAATAAACGTTGGTGGCGACTCCATGCATTTTCTTCATGAGGAGACACTCTTTTATGTTTTCGCCTCGCCCTCCCGCCGAAGGGTAGGTTGCGACACCAAGGACCAAGACTAAAGGAGAAATTCAAAATCAGAGTGAAAGTGGAAGTGAAAGTGATTGTGGGTGGGAGAGTAACCATTTCTTAAATAAGGAAAGAAGGTGGAAAGTTATTAAGGTGGGAAGTATTGCATTGGGATTTTTAGCTTTTCAGTTCATGAGCCATTCGCTCAGCGAAAAGGGATTCCACAGAGTGAAATGGCTCCAGTGTTGTCATCCTCTTTCTTTTGTGCCAAATTTTTACTCAGCTAAATTTATTCCGCTGAGTGAAATCTTGTTGCATAACATTTTTCCTGATTTCTTGCATAATCCACTCAGTGAAATCAATTTCGCTGAGTGAATTATGCCCTGTTTTGAACATCATTTTTACCAAATTTATGCTTCCAAATGGATGAGCAAAATAGAATTTAGCTTAGCTAAAAATTTTCCCTCCTAAGGAAAAATTTAAAAACTTGTGAATTGGCTGAGTGAAATATGATTCCACATAGTGAAATGTTTGCAATAAGGACTCATCCATGTATCCCTTGCACTTCCACTTCTATTGTCCTCAAAATCCCAAATACATCACAACACATTATATACAAAACAACACAAAATTCTAAACATTCATAACACAAGTAACAAAGGATGAGAAGTGCTGGGTTGCCTCCTAGTTAGCACTTGTTGAACGTTACTTAGCTTGATGCCTGTTTATCATGGATCTATTAGATTAATCACAGTGGTGAGTCTTTCCGCTTCACCACCAAGATATGGTTTTAATCTTTGTACATTGATAATCCAAGATCTTTTTGTAATGGGATCTTCCAAATCCATTGCACCATATGTCTTGACATCCTTAACCAAGAAAGGACCTGACCATTTATATTTGAGTTTTCCAGGGAAAAGCCTAAACCTGGAATTGAACAATAATACAGATTGGTCAAGCCTAATCTCCTTAGGCTGAATCTTCTTATCATGAGAGGCTTTTATTCATTCCTTGTACAATCTTGAATACTCACTAACATTATTTTCATTTCTTCCAGTTTAAGGAGTTGTAATTTTCGTTTCTCTCTAAAAGCTTTTGGGTCAAAATTTAGAGACTTCAAGGCCTAATATGCTTAATGTTCTAACTCCACTAGAAGATGACACCCCTTGCCATATATCATCTGGAATGGGGAAAGATCAGTAAGGGACTTATAGGTTGTTTTGTATGCCCATAGAACATTACTTGATTTAGCAAACCAATCTTTTCTAGAACTGGACACAATTTTTTCCAAAATTCTCTTTATCTCCTTGTTTAAGACTTCAATCTGACCATTTGTTTGTGGGTGGTAAGGCGATGCAACCTTGTGGCTGACATTATAGTGCTCCAATGCCTTATGGGGCTGCATATTGCAAAAATGGGAACCCTCATCACTGATGGGAACTCTAGGAGTTCCAAACTTGCAAAAAGTATTTTTCTTCAAAAATTGAATTATTGTCTTTGGATCAGCTTTTTGTGTGGCAATGGCTTCCATCCATTTTGATACACAGTCCACTGCTGAAAGAATATATTCATTGGAATGTGAGGATGGTAGTGGTCCTACAAAGTCTATCCCCCAATACTAAAAAACTTCAACTTCAAGAATGTTGTTAAGGGGCATTTCATTGCTTCTTGAAATTCCTCTTGTTCTTGGGAATTTGTCACATTGTTTCACACAAAAATGTGCATCTTTAAACAGTGTGGGTCAGAAAAACCCTACTTGAAGAACCTTGGCAGCAGTTCTTTCTCCATTAAAATAGCCCTCATAAGGAGAATTGTGACAATACCAAAGAATGCTCTTGGCTTCTGCTTCAGTGACACACCTTCTTATTAAGTTATCTACTACAATCATGAACAAGTAAGGATCATCCCACACATAATGATTTGCATCCTTAAAGAATTTCTTCTTCTGGTGCCACTTCAATCCATTAGGAATTACTCATGTGGCCTTGAAATTTGCCATATCAGCAAACCAAAGTCTTTCTTGCACTACTAGAAGCTTTTCATTAGGGAATTCTTCTTGTATCTCAACTTCTTTAATGGTCACCTCACTATTGTTCAATCTGAAGAGATGATCAGCCACAACATTTTCACTGCCCTTCTTATCTTTGATTTTCAAATCAAACTCCTACAATAGTAAATACTATCACTTTTGAGCCAATCAGATAAGATCTAAACTTTTCCAAGGCATACACTATGGCTAGCAACTCTTTCTCAATTGTTGCATAATTCACTTGGTGTTCATTGAGCACCTTCTAGCATAATGTATGGGATGAAAAATTTATTCTTTCTTTGGCCTAGTACAACTCCCATTGTGTAATCACTTGCATCGCACATAAGCTCAAACTGTAATGACCAATCAGGTGTAGTATGAAGCGTCTGTAAAAACCAGCATGACCAAGAAAATTCTGATTCCTTTGACATTCACTGGTGGAGGCAACCTTTCAATAACATCCACTTTAGCTTCATCCACTTTAATGCCCTTTGATGATATTATGTGGCCAAGAACAATTCCTTCAGTCACAATAAAATGGTATTAATCCCAATTTAGAATGAGATTTGTCTCAACACACCTTTTTAGCATAATTTCAAGGTCAGACAAGCACACATCAAATGAGCTTCCAAAAATGGAGAAATCATTCATAAAGACCTCGATGCATTTTTCCACTGAACCCTATAAAATAGCTAACATACACCTTTCAAAGGTGGCTAGTGCATTGCACAATCCAAAAGGCATCCTTTTATATGCAAGAACACCAAAAAGCCTAGTGAAAGGTGTCTAGGATTCACTGCAATCTGATTGTAGCCGAAATAATCATCTAAGAAGCAATAATAAGCTTGTTTGGCTAGCCACTCTAGCATATGATCCATAAAAGGAAGGGGAAAATGATCCTTCCTTGTTGCCTTGTTAAGCTTTCTATAGTTTATGCATGTTCTCCATCCGGTCATTGTTCTTGTGGGAATTGATTCATTTTTCTCATTCTGGAAAACTGTCATGCCACCTTTCTTTGGAACCGCTTACACTGGACTAACACCTCCTTCCTTACCACTTCCTTCATCACAAGATTCAATCTTCTTTATAGTTGAGCCATTGGTTTGAAGTCTTCCTCCACAAAAAATTTATGCACGCAATAAGAAGGACTTATCCTTTTAAGATCAGAGAAAGACCATCCAATTGCTCCCTGGTTAGCTTTCAAGACTTCAACCAATGTTTCCTATTTGGAAATGGATAAAGAACTACTTATGATGACTGGCTTGCCACCATTTTCTTCAATAAACATATATTTCAAATGTGGAGGTAACATCTTCAATTCAAGCTTGGGTTCCTCCACCTTGCTACCCTCCCTCAATTCTTCAAGAGTTTACTCTTCTTTAGGAATTTTCTTCAAAGTGTCAATACTTTTAAAGCAATCATCAATCTCCACTTCTTCCTCCTCATCAAGTGCTTCAAATGCATTAATCAAGGCTTTCTCATGAAGAGATGAATTTGACACTTGCTTTAGTTTATTTGCATACATATCATCAAGGACATCAATCCTAAAACAAGACTTTTCATCATTAGGATGCTTCATTGCTTTGAAAAGATTAAGGACAACTTCTTCATCTTGAACCCTTATCTTGAATTGTCCATCATCCATATCAATTAAGCCCCTAGCTGTTTTCATGAATGGCCTTCTAAGAATGAGAGGACTTCAACATCTTCATCCATGTCTAAGATAAAAAATTTCACTAGAAATATGAACTTATCAACCTTTACTAACACATCTGCAACAATTCCATGTGGAGGTTTTGTTAAACGATTAGCTAGTTGAAGTGCCATTCTTGTTGGCCTGATGTCCACATCCCATATTTTATTAAGCATGGAAATAGGTATAAGATTGATGCTTGCTCCTAGATCCGACAACACCTTCTCGATAAAAAGATGTCCAATTGTGCATGGAATAGTGAAGATCTCAGGATCTTTATGCTTTAAAGGTGGTGACTTCTGAATTGTAGCACCACAACCTACTTCTAGCTCAATAGTCTCCTTCCCTATGTACTTCTTCCTTTTATTGTGAGGAGCTTCTTCATGAAGTTTGCCTATGTTGGTATATGCTCAAGTGCCTTTGATAAAGGAATTTTTATTTGTAACTTGTTAAAGATCTCCATGAAGCGAGAAAATTGTCTTTCCTTGTTTGCACATGAGGATAAGGAAGACCTACATGAGGAATCGACTTGGAAGCCACCTGATTTTTAGGTTTCTAGTTGAAGCCTTAGTATTCTTTTGATTAGTCAATAGGGGTTGCATGAACTTCTACAAAGTTTCTTCCAGCTTCGAAATCCTTTCATCTACAAGAGGAAATTTTGCTTGCTGTTGATGTGGAGATTGTTTGTTGGAAGTGTAACGCCTTGAGATTTTGCTAACTGTAAATCGATGTTTAATTTATTTCCTATGTTATTTGATTATTTGATTGATTTTGGTTATTCGAGGTGTTGTGTGAACTAGCCATGTGTGATTTTCTTGATGTGTATGTTGAGTTATGTGGAGTTTTATTGACTTAGGTTGAAATTATGAGATTTTAAGTTTTACCTAAACCTATTCCAGTAAAACCGTGATGTTAGACTCATTAACCGTTGGATCACCTTCATATTTGGAATGTAGGTTCCTAACCCACTTCCCAAAGGTTTGACCATTGTGATTTGCAAAATAACACTTTTCACATCTTGCTATGCATAATTCCAACCTGGGGAGGAGTTGCACTCAACGTGAAATGTCGCGCTCAGCGCAAATCCCAACCCGAGAGGAATTGTGCTCAGTGCAAAAAGTCATGATTACTGCCAAAAGTGGATTCTCACTTAGTGAGATGAGCTCTCTAAGTGAGATGTACAGATTATAAATATGTTTTTTAGTGTGAAAAACATGATTTTCATGCCTCCCTCTCTCAAAACTTCGCCAAACCACCCTAGAAACTCCTCCTCCCCCACCCACGATCATTGGTGGCCACCACGAGCCACTTTTGGTTGCTGCCAGACCACCACATGGAGATGAACATTTTAATCGGAGCGGAGTCCTTGGAATCCACCTCAAGGATTTCGTGGAGAACAAGCTCTAAATCCTTTGTTTTGTAGTTTCTCTGGGGTAATCTTGACTTCTATGTCATTCTCTGAGTTAGTTTGAGCTTCTCTCAGCGTCTCTTGTGTTTTAGGTACCACAACAAAATGTTTTTACACTTCCTTTGAAAAACCCTTGAGAATGAGATCCAACACTCCTCTTTTCTGTATCGATTGTCTGTTATGCTGAGATTGGTGATCAGTTGAAGCAAAGGCATCAATTATCCTTGTGGCTTGTTCAACATCTACAAACATAATTGTTCCACTAGCGACTGCATCCAGAATCATCTTAGTTTTAGGCCTTAGACCATTGCAAAATATGCTTAGCTGGGTAACATCATCAAAACCATGATTGGGACATTTTCTCAACAATGATTTGAATCACTTCCAGACTTCACAAATGGGTTCATCTGGTTCTTACTTGAAAGTGGAAACATCTGACTTTGCACTGATATATCTAGAAGGAGGGAAAAATCTATTCAAGAACTTTTCTTCCACTACGCTCAAGCTTGTCAAACTTTGATTAGGATGAGATTGTAGCCATGCTTTGGCTTTTCTTGTTAAAGAGAATGGGAATAATCTAAGGTACACAACCTCCTCTTCACCTTCAGGAATGCCCATTTTGCCACACAGTTCATAGAAAGTAGATAGATAAGTATAAGGATCCTCATGATTCGCGCTTACAAACTGATGTGCACTAATCAAACTTAGGAAAGTAGGCTTTATCTCCATAGTTTTTGTGTTAGGGGGATGGGCTATGCTACTAGAGAAATATCTTGGTCCTTGTTGCATGGCATAGTCTCCTAATATTCTCCTTGGTGGATTTGGTTGGTTTCTTGGGTCCATAGTTGAATGTGAGTTGCTTGATGAGAGTTGCTTGCCTGAAGAGTGTTCTTGTGGTTGTGCCTGCTCTATTGTTTTCTTCTTCTTTTTCCTTGTTGTTCTTTATGATGGTTCTTTCAATTTCTAGGTTGAACCACAACTTATTTGCAGATGACTTACCTCTCAAGAGCATACAAAATCTTCAAAAAGCAAGTTACCACAAGAGATGAATTGAAAATTAAAACTATTTGTACAAAAAGTAAAATAGTTTTCAGTAAGAATAGAGCTAAAATTACTAAATATCTAGGCATAATCCCCAACAATGGAGCCAGAAAACTTGATAGGGGTTTGGCAAGCATACCATGTTTCGTTCGTATAATTGTGAGTGAGTTGTCGTATCCACAGGGATTGGTAAATATTGCGATAATTTCTACTATTCTAAGGAAAACTCCTTAACAAACTAAGTACAAATGTATAGAAGTCCACTTTACAAATTTTCATAACGTTTGATAGCAATATTCAAGAACAAGTAAACAAAGTGAACAAGTTGCACAAGTGAGAAATTCAGTGGAAAGAAGTGTTGAGATAAGATTTCACCTATTTAACAATCCTGCAATCTTTAGATTACACATACATGATTCCTATATATTCAATGTTATTGGATTCAATGGTTTATTTCATGTTAATTCCTTAACAATGAAAATTCTAAGGATTTCAAGATCAACAACAAATTCCTTGATCATCAACTCAAAATCCCTGCATTAAAATAAAAAATCTTAACAACCAATAGTTCTAACTCTATTCCTAACAATTCTAACCATTGGGTGACCTGATTTAGATCTGCATTTGGATAATACTTCCAGTTAGAATCTAAACCTTGAATCATGAAATGAGTGATCAATTCATCTCATGCATTAAATTCAAAATCAAATCACTAACACTGAATAATAGGAAATCATATATATATATATATATATATATATATATATATATATATATATATATATATATCAAAAGGATTACAAAAGATTTTGATAGATTATATCCGATCCCAATAGCATAAGGAATATTTATTCATGATGGTGAGATCAATCCTATACAATGAATGAATGAGAGAAAGGCTTGGAAAATGATCGTCCATCCCCAGATTCTCGATCCTTGTATTCTCTCATATGAAGCTCTTTCTTTTTCAAGCTCTATGTTTCTCTACTCTTCTTTTTCTCATTTTCTTTCATTCTCTCTTTTCTATTTTTATCAAGTAAATGAGGTGCAGGAACAAGGAGATCCGCTCAACAGAATGAAATTCGCTCAACAAAACAAAAATCTTCATCATGAAGGAAACTTATTTTGTTGAGCGGAATCATATTTTGTTCAGCAGATTCATTTATCTTCAACTTCCTCCCATTCTGCCTCCAATTTGTTGAGCTAAATTATATCCGCTCAATGAATTCAAGCTGGATGACTTCCTCTATTTTCTTCCTTTTCCTGGCCTTGTTTTGCTGATCTAAATATGATTATCTCAGTTTCCTTTATCCAAAAATAGAGATTTCTTATTAAAAGGCTTGCCAATTCTTCAAAATACAAAAATACACAAAATACCTACTTTGGAGATTTTTATAGGCATATTCTTTTAAAACTCAACTAAGTGTCATGAAAGAAGTATTAGCACGTAAAATTGACACTTATTAATTACCCAACCCTTGGAAACAAGAGAAGGTCTTTGTTTGAATCTATAATCAATTACCAAACATGACAATTGATTATCCAGTCAGCACAAAAGGAGCTGATATTCTTAGTTTGAAATGAATTAATTGATTACCCTTTCTGATAATCGATTAACTAGTTTCTGGAATATCAAAACAAAGGGGATTTTGACGAATTAATTGATTACCTGTTTCTATAACCTATTAGATCTATTTTTACTGTCAAAGTTTATAAATACCCCTATGAGTTTTCTTTTTAAGAAGACTCTTGATTCGTTTAGAATTTGTGAAAAACATCCCAAGAAAGCCTAAAAGAAGAATAACACTACAATACATCTGAAGATTGAAGTTGATAAAAGAATCACTCATTTTGCAATCATGTACTGATCAACTTGTGAAGAAATATTGAAGATCGAAGAGTTACACATTTTAGGTCTATTCAATCCTTATCTTGTAATCTTTTTAGAGTGTTGTTCTTGGTTAGAGTTACCAGGGATGTTGAAAAATTGATAAGGTTTCAATTATAGATATTTTCTTGTAGGGTCAAGAGAAAGATTTGTTTTCTATTAGAGAATTGTGTGTGCATAGTGTCTGTACTAGTGCTCTCTATATAGTGGATGCTATAAAAGGACTTAGAACAAACTGGTTGTAGGTCCGGATTGGACTGAATTAATATAAACTCTTGTCTGATTCTCTCATTCTCTATAACTCTGTGTTTTGTGATCATCTTAGGAGTGGAATGGATTTCAAAGGGTCATCATAAAAGTTTTTGTTTTCTAAAGATCTTTTGAGGAAACATTGATTGATTTAAAGGGTTGTTTTTAATTGGCATTAAGAACGATTTGGTAAAGATTTTAAAAGAATCTATTCAACCCCCCCCCCCCCCTTCTAGATTCTTAGCCTCATCCTACACAAGAGCCTAGAACTTCCCTGGGAATGTTCCTATGTGGGCTTAATAGAGACATTCTAGAATTATGAAGTTGCAGCACTATAAGAGCTTGGAGGATATGGTGCATCAAGCCAAGAAAATGGAGAGGTAACTTAAGATGAAGCATTCCTACGAGAAGACCTATTACTATGACTCTTGTAGTGGTAAGGAGAAGTGCAAGAAGGAGGGATCTTCCTCACCTAAGCAACAAGGTTCAAAGTTTCCAAGTGGTAAACATGTTCCTAACCCTAGCAACAAGGTCATACTGCATTACATTGCCCAAACAAAGAAAACCAAAGTTTTGAGAGACAATGAGATTGTCACTAGTGAGTTTTCTTTTATTAATTCATCTAATATCTCTAGTAGTAACGGTAGTAGATGTGGTACCAAATGTCTAGATGATGGATTGATGAGATTCAAAAGAAAAAAAAATATTTCAAACTAGATGGTTGGTTAGGGAATGTGTTCTTTGATTATTGATGGGGGTAGTTGCATGAATGTGTTCAACACAAGGTTGATTAGCAAACTTAACCTTAAAATCACCCCACACCCTAATCCTTATTGCTCAAAATTTCCATGTGAAGAAATTGAGTTGGTTGTAGACCATCAATTTTACCATTGGAAAATATAAAGATGTTTTGTTGTGTGATGTAGCTCCCATAGAAGCATGTCACATCTTGTTGGGTAAACCATGGAAAATTGAAAGAAATGTGAAACTCTATGGGAAGACCAATAAGTTTTCTTTTGTACATGAAGGACGCAAGATCAAACATGCACCACTTTCACCTAAGGAAGCAAGTGAGGATCAAGTTAAATTGAGAAAGAAAATAGAACATGAGAGAAAAGAGGAAAAAGAAAAAGAAAAAAAAAGATAGAGAAATGAGAGAAAAAGATAGTGAAAAAAAAGAGCAAAAGAAAAATAGAAATATGAATATTCTTCTTTTTATTTTGTCCCTTTGTTTGTGAAAATTCTTTGTTCAAGTGGTTTCAAAAAGAGCTTCCATTTGCAGAATTTAAAATTCCATGTTCTACTTTTTTGTTTGATGATGAAGTTTCTTATGTGAAGAAGGAGAATGAAGATGAGTTTTCAATGGAGGAATGCAAGATTCTAATTCTTTCTTCTAATTTGAATAACAAGATTAATTATTATTGTAATTTTGTTTGAGCATCTAACTATGCAAAGTATTTTGTTTTGATGGCTAAGGAAGAATTTTACATCAAGGATCAATAAGCAATTGGAGAAGAGGTTGATGTACATGAGGATCAAGACAACCATTAGGAGAAGAAGATTTTGAATCATCTCATTTGTAGGTCTAATGTTTTGATTGAAATACAACCTGTGTTTATTCTTGATTTGCATGGTACTTGTGATGTGCTTAATGCATATGATTTGCATGATATTGTTTTAGGTGATGGTGCCAAGTCCTTGAGTTTTGAGATTAATGCACATTATTTTGAATTGTGTGATCATGAAGAGTCTTCCTCAATGTGATTTGTTGTTTATGAAGAAACTGAAAAATTATGAGTTCTATAAGCATGAACTACATATATTGAAAGATGTTAGATTTTGTGTGCCTTAATCTTCTTTGCCTAATTCTTTGATTAGAGGAACTCATGATGAAAGTGTAATGTTGCATGGATCTTCCTTTGCAACTTACGTGGAACATGAAACACTCAAGTGTTTTGGTAGATGTATTGTGCATAAAAGGGATAAATTTAAAGATTTTGTTTATGGTTTGAATATGTCTTTTCTTGTTCATAATTTTCATCGAGTTCACTTGGCTATGTAATTTGTGCTAAAGTGCCCAAGATCCAAGAGAGTAAAACATTTCCATTTAATATTGATGGTATTTTCCTTGTCCTTGTATTTGATTCGGGAGGATGGATAGGTAAGCACATAAATAATAAGAGATTTTCCCTTTTTATGGAATTCAAGTCTCCTTAGTAGTATGATTTTGTTTTCATTGAAACTAATACTTTGTTTGCTTTTGATGTAGATAAAGAGGATTTCAATTCGAGGACGAATTCTCTCAAAGTAGGAGGGGATGATGTGGATCAAACAAGGAACATGGACAATGAAGCACTACAATGCTGGACCGATTTGCAATACAAGGTCAGTGAATATATATTATCTAGTTTTATTTTTTTATAAAATAAAGTTGTAAATATTAAATATGGCATAATAGGAGTGGTTGTTGGATTGCTAGAAAATTAATAAGCCACTAACTTGAAATAATTACTATCATTAGAAGTTCATTATAATTAGGGACTCTTGGTATGCCTTAGGACAACTATATCTACCAAACAAATTTATCAATGAAGGAGACTTAGATTTGCATGAAATCAGAATTTAGCTCTGTGCTAAGTGTGTGAGAATTGTTCTATCTTGGTTCTTATGTAGAACCCTAAATTCTTATCCAAGAATTCCTATTCTTTATGGTGAATTCTCCTCAACTTATCAATCCATAGGGATTGTGGCATTGTTCATTTCCATTTCTCACCTTAATCCATTTTTCCTTTTCTTCTATAAAATTTTCCTTTAATTTTGGGTTCGTTAAGATGCTAAATTGTGATCTATGAAAAAAGGTTTTCATCAAAAAGGGTCAAATTTTATTACACTAAAGAAATGCCCTCAAGGAAAATGAAGGTCGAAGTAGTGAGCTACCCCTGAAAGTGGAGTTCCCTGTTTAGTGGGAAGAAGCTTGTTCATGCTCTTGATGCTTATGATGCCAAGACCTTTTGGAACCAGATTGTGTGGACGGATACTTTGAAATCCTCCATCTCATTCAAGTGTTGCATCTAGTTAGGAAGTATCACTTCAATGATCCTTGCGTCTGCTTTACCAAGGATGCTGAAGATACTCTTTCGTTCAACGTCTTTTACAAATTCCCATTATTCAGTTTGAAGGGACTTACAATATTTTGAAAATGAGTGAAGCTCAAATGATACCTCATGATACTCAGCTCCATGATGCTCAAACAAAGAAGAAGGTTGAAGAAGAAGAAGCACTCATTGCTGCTACTACAAAGGAAATGGTTGCCTCAAATCAAGCTGAAGCATATGCTACAACTATGGATAATACCACTATATGTGGGATCATTATTGATCTCACCAATAGTGGTATCATGGAAGAAACACCTAAGGCATCCAATCTAGCCATAGCTAATGAGGTTGTATATAATATCCAAAAACTTGCTCCCAAGTAGTTAACAACCTCAAATGAAACTACCTCAAGAGAAAATGGAGAACTAGATGTCATCATTGTGTATTCCACCTGTTTAGGACCTACTCCTTTGAACTATGCACCTCATGTTTCTGTAACAAGGGTTCAAGTGCAAGACATGATTGGGCAAGCAATGTAGTCATTCGCTAAATGCCAACGCCAAGAAAATTAGTTGTTTAAGCTCTCCATGCAGAATGTCATCACTACCCAATTCTCAAACCTTGGTGCCATCCTCCTACAAAACCTTCAACAAGCTCAAATGTTCATGCTTAGGGCTATTGCTGCACCCACACCCACCATATGTCTGTACCCAAAACACTTGAACCGTTCCCACTAACCATTGACCCTACCCCACAGTCCATTCTTCCAACACCTCCGCTTCCTTCTTCTTCCCCACCACCTACCCAACCTCCACTACCACCGCCAGCTCAAGACTAATCATAATGTCTATCATTATTTCTCTCTTCAAACCCATCATTCTTTTTGCTCATGACAAAAAGGGGAGAAAAGGGAATTTTGATTTTGTAAAGAGCTATCTAATAATAAATAGAAGTGGTTTGGAGTATATCTGAGTATAATATATATTTTCTTTCATTCAATAACCATATTTCTTTTCTATTTGCATTTTTTTATATGTATCATCCTTATGCTTTGTTAAACTCAAGGAGAGTTTAAATGCATCACATTCATATTACATTGGTTATATTTCATGCAAATCAAAATTTATATTGTTTGTCATCATTGAAAAGGGGGAGTGTGTTAGCTCTGGACGACCACTTATCAAATCTACCTTGAATTTTGATGATTAACAATAAGTATAACTTATTGATGTTTTAATGAGTTTATGACAAGTGGATAGGATCAACATTAGTAAAGGATTTAACTATAATCTACATGCATCATCCACACTCAAAGAGGTTAATACTTTGTTAACTAGTGTCTAATGTGCTATAACCTAGAGCGTCCATTCGTGATAAAAATTAGTGTCATATATGGTATAATATTACCATATGCGTCCAGTCAATATGAGACTCGTACACCAGTTCAAAATGATCAACACAGTCTGAAAATGTTGTGATAGGCGAAAAGGGAAGTACACATGCTCTAACTTATAAAAATTCGTTTTGTTTTTCTCTATTTTGAATACAAAACATTTGAATTTAAGGAAAAGGAAAATATAGAAGAGAATAGAAGGATTTCATAGAATATTCCTTAGAGGTCACTTTCGTCAAGGATAAGGAGCACACGACCCTGTCTGTACTATCGCTCATTTCCTCGCAAATCAAAGCATATCATGTTGGCTTATCTCCCAGTGTTAGCCAACGGTCATTTCAAGGAATTGACATTGATCCCATAATGGATCTTTCACTGAAGTTTATAAAAGGTAGTCTCTACCCAAAGAGGAAAAAAGGAAATCCTTACAAGAAAACGAGAATATCTTTGAAGAAAAACTCTATTGAAATCAATGTACGACTGATTTAAAGTTTTCCTTTGTTTATCCTTTGCTAAGGAAAGTTATCTTGTATTTGAGCTTTTCTATATTTTCACTCATTGAGTGTTATTGAATACTTGTATTCATTCAAACCACTATTTGTGAAAGCCAGAAGTGGCTTAGTGTTATTTTCTAATCAAGTTTTGATTAATGGAACCCTTTACTATTGTGTAAAGGAGAACTAGATGTAGCTCAGGTTGAGTGAACCAGTATAAATCAAGTGTTTCTACTTCTCTCCTTAATGGTTGTTAAGCATTTTCTTAACACTTTATTTCATTCGTTTCATACCAAGTATTTGCTTGAAAAACTATTTTAAAGACTCTATCTCATTTAGCATTTAGTCACTGAATGATCAAACTTGTCTTTACTAAAATATGTTTTCTTTTCAGTAAATGACTTATCACATATATTTGTCTATATATGTGATAAAAGTTTTGGAAAGTAATTATTTTTTATTAACACACCATTCAACCCCCTTCTGGTGTGATGGTTGTTATTTCATATTGTGACCATAGGGAATATGATTGTCCAAGGTAATTTGTGTGTAACCAATTCTAAGCTAGTGAATGAAAAAATTGTTTGAGTTTTTGAATCTAAATGTGAAAAATTTTAAAATGCAATAATTAACAATTAAACTTAAAGGAAAAATAGGCAAAAAGTTAAAAGAAAATAACATAAAAACTTGGAGGGAAAAAAATATGTGTAATGCAAAATTAAGGAAATTATTGGGTTGCTTCGTTGACCAAATAGTTCTTGATGTAATAAATGGATTTTTCCTCATTCAAAAATTATCATGATATCACCTTAACCAACTAATTTAATATTAACGTTTTGATTATGTTAGGATTTATATTGGCCAAGTGTAATCGAATTCCAATTGTAGTACTGAACCGAAGCTCAGGTTGTCTCCCAAGGAAATAGTGCAAGATGAATATTCGAATTAAAACCTTTCAGATAAAGATATTTTTGTGTTTTTATTTTAAACTACCTAAAACTAAAACTAATAAAAATAGAAAATAAAAGATATATTTTTCTAGAGAGATTAATGTGCTGAAAATTTAATAATAGAAATTAAAAGAAAAAGTAAAAAGTTACTTGTTGATGCGATAATAATTGTAAATGGAAACAATACCATTGAGATGCTAAGATTATACTCAAAATCCCCTTATTTGCTGCAATTCCTCGCACTTCTACATCGTTATATCGTTCCTCCCTAATTCAGTAATGTATTCTATCCCTAATCCCTTAGGTGATAGACCCTAACTCACTTGCCTTGATTCCCAATCCCTTGGCAAACCAACACAAGCAATCAGCATTATCATTTGGGAATTAGTGAGGCTTAACTAAGATTATACTCAACGAGACTCACCAATTAAGGATTTGATTGAGTGCGGGTTTCAACGAGACTCGCCAAAGTGCACGTCAATTCCTGGAATCATTTATGAGGTCCACAAGCTCATAAATCATTAAGTATAGAAGGCAAATAATGAACTCAAACAATATATTAATGTGAGAAAATTACATCAGATAGGGTTCAATCCTTTCCTCTCCTAGCTAAGAAGGAAACTAGTCACTCAGGAAATACAAGAAGAGAGAAGAGAAAAGGGTTTTTTTTTAGTGTAGGGTGGTGTGTAGAGGTGTTCTTTTACTACTGCTTACGCCTCTCTAATTATAGAATCATATATGTGTTTAATACAGGCAAATAATCACCTTAATTTACAAAATAATATAATCTATACAAGGAAATTGTCTCTTCAGCTGATATAATGTTTTAATTGTTGCAATTATCTTCCAAGTGATTTTCTTCATTTATCTTCGAGCTATATCTCCATAATTATCTATGTTTTCAATTAATTCAATTTCTAGACACATTGCCTGGCGTGCTCCTCGCTTAAGCAAGATATCTTCTGTAAAACTTCATCTTCTTCTCTGTTTGAGCTAGATTGAGTGACCTATACCTCGCTTGAGCAAGACAACCTTGTAAAATTGTCCTATTTATTTGTAAAAACTCAAAATCATATTAAAAACTTATAAAATCGTAATTCCTATATAAAATATATTAAAAACTAAAAAAAATAATGAATCTAATTCAAAACAAGGCCTAAAGTATCAAGTAAATGTCTCAAATTGCATATGAAAATACAAAAAATTTGACGTTATCAACACTCCAAACTTAGAACCATGCTTATCCTCAAGCAAAACTTAACTAAGAACAAACTAACCAGTAAAAATTTAAAATAAAATTGGACTGAAAATAAAAACATGGATTCACAATGATAAGTTACAAACACATTTCTCTTGCATTTCCCCCTTTTTATTCAATGATTTATTTGATTATGTGCTTCAATCGTCTAAGTATGGTGCACAGATAAAGTGAAATTAACAAAAAGTAAAAGAAAGGGGTAAAGAAGGCTTCACTTACGGCTGAAGACCCCTCAACAACTCCTCTTATCCATTGCAGCCTCACCACCTCCTTAGATAGCTAGTATGTGGTCCTCCAAATGAGTTGGCCGTTAATAAGGTTGCACATGATGAAAAAAACTCAAAAATGCAAGTTAGTACTATATGGCTGAGTGATAATAATTTTTTTTGAACTTGAAACTTAAAGCTAAAAACTATCCTAAATGAATGTAATGTAAAAAGTAAGAGTTAGAAATCTAGGTTGCCTCCCAATAAGCGCTTCTTTGATGTCACTAGCTTGACATTTGGTGTCGCTCTAAGGATCTTCGAGCTTGATGACTATGGTGTGTTATGGGACTTCTCCACATAAGTAGATCTTTAATCTTTGGCCATTAACCAACCAATTGTGGTCTTTGGATTGGTCCTCTATCTCTCTAGCTTCATAAATCTTAACTTCTTTGACAGTAAAGGGACCACTCGATTTTAAATTTCCATGAAACAACTTTAATCTTGAGTTGTAGAGCCATACTTGTTGTAGGGCCTGAATTCTACGTGGAGGATCTTTTTTTGTTGGATCAAGTGGCCTCGAAATAATTAAGAAGGGAGGGTTGAATTAATTATTAATGAATCTTTACTAATTAAAAAACTATCCTTCTTAATGTTACTAGATTCAGTTAGGCTTTTACTATAATGTTAAGAAAGTAAAGAACAGAAATAGAAACTTAACCAAAAGTAAAAGCGATAATTAAAGTGCACAGCGGAAATTAAAGAGTGTAGGGAAGAAGAAGACAACCTCAAGAATTTTATACTGGTTCGGCAACAATTCGTGCCTACATCCAGTCCCCAAGCCACCTGCGGTCCTTGAGATTTCTTTTCAACCTTGTAAAGTCCTTTACAAGCAAAGATCCACAAGGGATGTACCATCCCTTGTTCTCTTTGAACAACCTAGTGGATGTACCCTTCACTAGAACTGATCCACAAGAGATGTACCCTCTCTTGTTCTCAATCACAACAACCCAAGTAGATGTACCCTCTACTTGTACCACAAAGGATGTACCCTCCAATGTGTTAAGACAAAGTTCTCAGGCGGTTAGTCATTTGAAACTTTGTGAATGGGGAAACAAAAGAATTCTCAGGCGGTTTAGTCCTTTGAAATCTTTTGTTTTTGGGAAAGGGAAGAATCAATAGAATTCTTAGACTGTGTCGTTTTGAATTCTTTGACAAGGGAGAAGGAAGACACAAAAGAATTCAGGCGGTTAGTCCTTTGTTCTTTTGGAAAAGGGAGAAGAGAGACACGAAAAGAATTCAGGAGGTAAGTCCTTGGCGAATTCTTTTTGGCAAAGGGAGAAGGGAATGAAAAAGATGAATAGCACACTTTTGTTTTCAAGGTTTGGAAAACCAGAAAACTTTAGAAAGCTTTTGGCAAAGGAAGAAGAAGAAGAAATTCAAGAGGATGTTCAAAGAGATTCAAAGGATATAAAAGATTGTAATCAATGTCTGTAAAATGCAAGTTAAGGTCTTGCTTTTATAGACTCTTCAAGTCTGGTCAAGAAGACCAATAGATGAGTTATAACCTTTAGAAAAACTTGAAAACCATTGGAAGAGTTACATCTTTTGATTTTTATTCAAAACACATCACTGGTAATCAATTACCAAATCATTGTAATCGATTACATAAAGCATTTTTGTGAAAGGATGTGACTCTTCACAATTGAATTTGAATTTCAACATTCAAACACACTGGTAATCGATTACCAAATCATTGTAATCGATTACACCATTTTGAAATCAATTGGAATGTTGTAAATTCAGTTGAAAGCTTTTTGAAAACAATATTTGCTATTGGTAATCGATTACCAGAGAGTAAAAACTCTTTGGTAAAAGATTTTTTGAAAACTTCATGTGCTACTCAATGTTTTGAAAAAAAATTTAGAACTTATCTTGATTGAGTTATCTCTTGATTCTTGAATCTTGAGTCTTGAATCTTGATTATTCTTGATTCTTGATTCTTGAAACTTGAAACTTGATTCTTGATATCAAATTTCTCTTGATTCTTGAATTGTTCTTGACTCAATCTTGAAATCATTCTCTTGGGCTTTTTTTCATCATCTTTGTTATCATCAAAACAACTTGAATCAAATTTGATTCATCATCATGAAGCTTGCTTCTACATTTTTCATGGTACCAATTGGTTCTTTCTTTGTAGAGCTTGGATGATTCATATGCGTTGAGGCGCATCTCTTTAAGTTCCTGTAGCTTTACCTTCCTCCTCTCTCTACATGTTGTAGAGTCAAAGTTGAGGAACTTCATGGCCCAATAAGCTTTTATTTCTAACTACCCTTGTAGGTGGCATGCTTTTCCGTACACCATTTGAAACGGGGAGAGGCCAATGGGTGTTTTGAAGGTTGTTTTATATGCCCATAGGCAATCATCAAGCTTTGCAGCCCAATCCTTCCTTGAAGTAGCTACGGTCTTTTCTAGTATCCTCTTGATCCTCCCTATTTGAAACTTCATCTTATTCATATGTTTGTGAATAATAGGGTGATACTACTTTATGTTGAACATTATAGTATTGGAGGACCTTTGAGAGTTGAGCATTACAAAAGTGTGTACCTCCATCACTAATCAAGAGTCTAGGCACTCGAAACCTAGCAAAGATATTTCTCTTTAAGAACTTAATCACCATCTTTGCATCATTCGTTGGACTAGCAATTGCTTCCACCCACTTTGAGACACAATCCACTGCTACCAAGATATATCTGTTGCCATACGAGGATGGTAAGGGACCAACAAAATCAATTCCCCAACAATTAAAGACTTCTACCTCCTGCATGTTCTATAATGGCATTTCATGTCGTCTAGATATGCTGCCAATTCGTTGACAGTTGTTGCATGATCATGCATGAATATGAGCATTGTTAAAGAGTGTAGGCCAGTAAAATCCAGCTCGAAGGATCTTTGCAGTTGTTCTTTCTTCGTTGAAATGGCCTCCATATGGTGAGTTATGCCAATCCCAAAGTATGCTAGCTTGTTCTCCCATTGTTACACATCACCTTAAAAATTGTCAGCACCAATATGGAAAAGAATAGGGTCATCCCAAACATACTTGGTGGTTTCTCGGAAGAAGCTTTTTCTCTCGTGGAATTTCATACCTTCTGATGGTTGTCCCGTGGCCTTAAAGTTGGCCATTTCAATGAACCAAGGGTAGTTCTCATCCTTGAAGCTTACTACCATAAGTGTCTCATCTAGGAATTCTTCTTCGGTCTCCTTTTCTTTCTTGGTGACTTCTTCATTGACTAGTCTTGATAGATGATCGAATACTAGGTTGTCCCACCCCTTTTTGTCTCGGATCTCTAGATTGAACTCCTGTAGTAGAAGGACCCATCTAATTAATCTTGGCTTGGAATCCTCTTTGGTGAGTAGATATTTTATAGCTGAGTGGTCGGTGTGCACAATGATATTTGATCCTACCAAATATTATTGAAACTTTTCAAGGGCATAAACCACTGCTAGCATCTCCTTCTCCGTTGTTGCGTAGTTGATTTGGGCTCCATTTAGCACCTTGTTGGCATAGTAGATAGCATGAAATGTTCCATTCCTCTTTTGTCCTAATACTACTCCCAATTAGGAACCACTATAACTGGTGCGATTACTATCTTCTTTTTCAAGAGGTCAAAAGCTTGATGGCATTCTTCACTGAAGTGGAACGGGTTTTCTTTGACAAGTAAATTATTGAGGGGTTTGACAATCATAGAGAAATCTTGTATAAACCTTCTATAGAAACCAACATGCCCCAAAAAGATTCTTACTTCTTTCACGTCTCAAGGTGGTGGGAGCCTTTCAATTACTTCTATCTTGGCTTGATCTATTTCAATGCCTCTTACTGAAATTTTATGACTGAGCACTATACCTTTGGTTACCATGAAGTGTGATTTTTGTCAATTAAGCACAAGGTTCTTTTCAATGCATCTTTCTAGTACTTTCCAATTTGTTGAGGCATGAGGTGAATGAATCTCTGAATACAGAGAAATCATCCATAAATACCTCTATGTAGTTTTCTACCATGTCAGAAAAGATGACATTCACACACCTTTAGAATATGGCTAGTGCATTGCAATGTCCAAAGGCCATACTCCAATTGTGATTGGGCATTTGTAGTTTAGTATTTTCCTATTCTTCTTAGCTTATTTGAGCTCTCTTTTGCTCCTATTTTTTTACCTTAACTTAGTTTTTGTCTTAGGCAAATGATTGAGCTTAGTTGATAATTGTGGCTTATTTTTGAATTTTTGTGCTTACTTGACCTATCTGCCTTGTGTAGGGCCTATAGGAAACTACATAACTCCAAATGGAGCATATATGTAGTCCCTAGAAAGATAAAAAAAAAGATATTCAATTTCGACACAAATAAGCTTGGGCTATTTCTGTCATTTTGAGGGTCAAATTCGCCTGGGAAGTCAGAACCTCTGCACTTGAATAATTAGGCTGTGAGTTTGAGTTGTGGGGTGTAATTAGTTTAATTGGGTAGACTAGATGGGCCTAATCAAGGCCCATCCCCTCCTTCTAATTAGTCACTCTATGTATTAGTGGGAGGTAGTTAGTTACTTCATTTTGTAAAAAAAGAAGTTACTTGTTGTGCAAGCTTTAGGATCAAACTCTTTTCTCTCTTTTTCTCTCAACTATTCTTCATTCTTCTTCCTCTTTTCACTTCTATTCTTCCTCTCTCTTGCACAAATTTCGTGGCTTTTCCATTGGTGATGATCATGGAAGGCTAAACACTTGATCAATCTAAGGATCCACTCCAAGCAAGGTTCAATTTGAGTTCTGGTTTAGTATTTCTAATCTTTGTGAATGTTCATCTTTTTCTTCAATCCTGTTTTCACTTTTCATGATTATGATTATGCTAAGGATTGAAAACAGATTAGGGTATGGGTTCATTTCCTAATTTTGAAATTTAATCACATATTGTTTGGATATTTTCCAACCTAATTTGCAATCTCAAACAATTTAAGGATCGATTAGATTGAATTATCTCTAATGCATTTGACTGAACTTTCACTCTGAACATCATTTGTAGTAATTGTGATAATTCAATTTGCATTGGTTTGGTGAATTGGATTGGTGCTATTAAACTTGATTCATATTTTGTTTTGTTCTGTTATGTTTCTCCATCTCTATTTTTGTGTTTTCGTAATCCTTTACATCCGCCTACAAACTATTCATTGAAATTCTCCCTGTTGTTTATATGTGAATTGAAGAGGGAACCAAAATGAATTGCATCTCTGAGTTAACCTAGGTTAATCATGTACTACATAATTCCCTAGTTTTATTTGTTTTGGATTGATTCAATAGTCATATCAGATAGGCGAGGACTCCAAATGGGCAAGTGAAAACTATTTTCTCTTGATCTTCCGAATTAACAAGAATTTGATTATACCTCGAGTATCCATCCAGAAAGCAATAGAAGGCTTGACCAACTAACCTCTCAAGCATTTGATCCATGATGGAGGAAAGTGGTCTTTCCTTGTTGCCTTGTTGAGAAGTCGGTAATCGATACACATTCTTCAACTAGTCACGGTCCTTGTGGGAATCAACTCATTCTTGTCATTCTTTATTCCACCCGTTTTGGGGACTACTTGTAAGAGGCTTACCCATGAATTGTCAGACATGGCATATGTTTAATAGAGACAAATATTCTCCTTAATTTACAAAATAATATAATCTATACAAGGAAATTATCTCTTCAGTTGATATAATCTGTTTTAATGGTTGCAATTATCTTCCAAGTGATTTTCTTCATTTATCTCTGAGCTATATCTTCATAATTGTCTCTGTTTTGAATTAATTCAGTTTTTGGATGCACTGTTTGGTAGCTCCTCGCTTAAGCAAGATATCTTCTATAAAATTTCATCTTCTCCTCTATTTGAGCTGGCTTGAGCGGCCTATACCTCGCTTAGGCAAGACTACCTTGTAAAATTGCCCTATTTCTCTGTAAAAACTCAGAAAATGATATTAAAAACTTCCAAAATATTAATTCCTAACTAAAATATATTAAAATTGAAAGCATAACGAATTTGATTCAAAACAAGGCCTAAATTATACTAAAGTATCAAATAATCATCTCATATTGCATATGAAAATACGATAAATTTGAAGTTTATCATTTACTTAAACCATGATCTCTCATGAGAGAGTCTAAATCACTTAGTTTTACCCCTAATTCCTTAGCAAGCTAGTCTGAGTGATTTGCCTTAAGAACAATGGTCTATGACAAGACTAATTAACTGCATTCTATTATCCCTAGAGATGATTTAATTAGATACCTTTTTTTAGTTCCTAGGATGCAAATATTTTCCAATAATAATGGCATTATACTACATGCACATTGATGATCAAGCCATACACAAAGCCTAAACAATAAAGGAAAAAATAATGAAATAGGAATAACATTAAATGCATAATAAAGATAATTACATCAAGATTTTTTTGGCACCAAGCCCAAACAATAGGTAGTTTAGCTTCTCATTGTCATGAGAGGTGTTAGTCGTCTTATACAACTAACTTTTGTATAGAAAACATTTTCCAAAACTTGTATAGTTCCCCAATTTATGGTTATTTTGTAGTAATTTTGTAAATAAATCTTGTTTTATTGTTAAAGTCGTCTCTAGAATATTTCCATTGGATTTAATGACAAAATCTGTGCAATTTCAGGTTAAAAAGAGGCTAAGTCATGAAGTGCTAAAAGTGACAGTTGAGCTCAGCTCATCAGTTGGGCTAAGTGCACATCCATCGCTAAGCGCAGCTTCAACGTGCTTAGCGTGACAGAAGAATCTGGCAGAGCATCAATATCAAGGTCGCGTGCTAAGCGCGAGATCATTGTGCTAAGCGCAAATCTACTTACTCGTGCTAAGCGCGAGGGTGGCACTAAGCGCAACATTGTGGATTCAGAGCCTATTTAAAGCCTGTCTTGTGCAAAATTAGGGCAGAGACAGAGACACATAGAGAGAAGACAACTTTTGCAGAAAATTCCAGAGCACACCATAGTGCCTATTTCGGGAAAAAAGCTCTGGAGGCAGTAAGAGGAGCAACTTTTGCAGAGAGACCTAGGTTTTGTAATTAGAGAGAGATTAGTGAGTTGCAGAGTGATTGTGAGATGCTGAGAAGAGGAGGAGGGATCCCCCTTCTTGTGTAAGAAGCAGTTATTCTCTACTTTCATAAGCTATTTAAGTTGAGCCTAGTCTTAAATTAGGGATGAAAGTTAGTTTAAGTTAGTCTAAACCTATGAGGGCTGTCTAAATTAAGCCTAGTCCAACAAGAGGGATCTGAGGATGAAGCTTGGATTGATTCAGCTTAACTAGGGATCGAGGTTTAGTAATTTAGGCTACAACATAAAACACAAAAGCATGATTGATTAGAGAAATATCTTTATATACATCAGCTTGTTTGTTAGAAAGACCAAACACTTTTATCTACTGTTGTCAATCGTACTTGCATTTTTACTGTTTTTAGCCTAGACTTAGTTTAATTCTATTCTAAACCATCAATTATAAGTGTTTCTTTCAACAATGCCTTATTTTTTAATTTAACCTTGTCTAATACTAGTTCCCTGAGTTCGATACTCGGATTCATCCGTTTTAATTTTAAATACTTGACGATCCGGTGCGCTTTCTGGCGAATCGGATTTCCCTTAAACATATTTGTATAAAGAAAAATTGGACCAAAAAGTAACTACAGGGGAAATCCAACAAAGTATTTATGGCACTGTTGTCGGTGAACTAGATTCATTATAAGAGTTTAGTTTAGTTTTACGGCATTGCTTTATATTTTTCTCTTTGGTTCTTTGATTCTTTTTGTTCATATTTTAGTCACTGTACATTCATTTTTCTTTTGAACTGGATAATTGTTGTTCTATTTTCTTGTATGCAAAGAAGATCTACTGCAGCTGATTTGATCCCCATTGATTTGGAGATTAACGCCACTTGTAGAAGGCGTAATTCATAGAGAATCAGAAAATTTTGCAGGATTTAGAAGCAGCAACAACTCCAGAAGAAGAACCTCGATCTTCCAAGGCATCTTCTAGTTTTCCTATTGCAGGGCATTCTCATATAAAACATGTTGAAGACCCAATCATGGCTGAAGAGCCAAGAAGAGCAACCCTAGAGGATTATTCAAGTTCTACTGTGCCATATTTTTTCACCAGTATTGCACAGCCAGAAGTTCAAGCTCAGACAATCACTTATCCTCTTTCTTTGATACAGTTGATTCAAAATAATCTGTTTCATGGTCTACCCAATGAAGACCCTTATGCTCACTTGGCCACCTATATAGAGATATGCAATACTATCAGGCTGGCAGGTGTGCCTGCGGATGCAATCAGGTTGAGTCTGTTCTAATTTTCTTTAGTTGGAGAAGCTAAGAGATGGCTTCATTCTTTTAAAGGAAATAGTCTAAAGTCATGGGATGAAGTAGTAGAATAGTTCTTGAAGAAGTACTTCCCTTAATCGAAGACTGCAGAAGGCAAAGTTGCCATCTCTTCCTTCCACCAGTTTCCAAATGAATCGTTGAGTGAGGCACTTGAAAGATTCAAAGGTTTATTACGGAAGACTCCCACTCACGGTTTTTCAGAACCAATACAGCTCAACATATTCATAGATGGGTTGAGACCACAATCTAAGAAGCTCTTGGATGCTTCAGTTGGGGGTAAAATCAAAATGAAGACCCCCGAGGAAGCAATGGACTTAATTGAAAGCATGGCTGCTAGTGACATTGCTATTCTGAGAGACCGAGCCCACGTTCCTACTAAGAAAAGCTTATTGGAGCTAACCTCACAGGACGCTCTATTGGCACAAAACAAGTTGTTATCCAAGCAACTAGAGGCATTAACAGAAACACTCAGTAAGTTGCCAACTCGGCTTCATTCTGCACAAACTTCACATTCTTCTATTTTGTAGGTTGCAGGATGTACAATTTGTGGTGGAGCTCATATAGGGAATCATCCCAGAGGCAATTTCAATACAAGTGGATTTCCAGGATTTCAAAACAACCAACAGTGTCAACAGCAGAGACAGTGGCAAAATCACCTAGGTAACCAATTCAACAGAGACCAAGGTGGTTCATCTACAAGGCCACAATAGCAGATGCCAAGTCTCTCTGGTGTGTTTATGGAACATGAATAGAGTCTTTCATCCTTACCTTGATAGTTTTGTGGTGGTATTCATAGATGATATTTTGGTATACTCCAAGACTAGAGAGGAACATGAAGAACATTTGAGGATTGTGTTGCATACCCTAAGGGACAACAACTCTATGCTAAGTTGTCCAAGTCTGAGTTTTGGTTAGAGAAAGTTATTTTCCTAGGGCATGTGATATCTCAAGGGGGCATAGCTGCAGATCCATCTAAGATAGAAGTTGTTCTTGAGTGGGAGAGTCCTAAATCTGTTTTTGAGATTAGGAGTTTTTTGGGTTTGGCAGGATACTACCAGAGATTCATAGAAGGTTTCTCCAAGTTAGCTTTACCTTTGACTAAACTGACTCGTAAGGGTCAAGCTTTGGTGTGGGACACCCACTGTGAGCATAGTTTCCAAACCCTTAAGGAAAGATTGACGACCGCTCCAGTGCTAGTTTTGCCTAACCCAAGAAAACCATTTGAGGTGTATTGTGATGCATCAAAGATGGGGGGGTTGAATTAATTATTAATGTGTCTTGACTAATTAAAAATTTATCCTTCTTAATGTTACTAGATTCAACTAGGCTTTTACTACTAAGTTAAGAAAGTAAAGAACAAAAACAATAACTTAACCAAAAGTAAAAGCGGCAATTAAAAGTACACAACAAAAATTAAAGAGTGTAGGGAAGAAGAAGACAAACACAAGATTTATACTGGTTTGGCCACAATCCGTGCCTACATCCAATCCCCAAGCAACCAACGGTTCTTGAGATTTCTTTCAACCTTGTAAAATCCTTTACAAGCCAAAGATCCACAAGGGATGTACCCTCCCTTGTTCTCTTTGAACAACCAAGTGGATGTACCCTCTCTTGTTCTCAGTATAATAACCCAAGTAGATGTACCCTCTACTTGTGCCACAAAGGATGTACCCTCCAATGTGTTAGGACAAAGAATTCTCAGGCGGTTAGTCCTTTGAATCTTTGTAAGGGGAAACAAAAGATATCTCAGGTGGTTAGTCTTTTGAAATCTTTTGTTTAAGGGGAAGGGAAGAATCAAAAGAATTCTCAAGCAGTTAGTCCTTTGAATTCTCTTGGAAGATGGAGAAGGGAGACACAAAAGAACTCAGGCGGTCAGTCCTTTGATTCTTTTGGCAAGAGGGAGAAGTGAATGAAGAAGAAGAATAGCACAAGTTTTTGGTCAATGAACTTTTCTTGAAAGAGAAAGTATTGAACAAAAAATTTTAGAAAGATGAAGAGAAATGAATCAGAAAGTTCTGTAAAAAATGTTTTTGAAATTCATGCCATGGTCACATATTTATAATCATTTGATGACTCAAGTTAAAGTTTGTGACTCTTGGCAATTTCTTTAAAACTAGTCACCTTTTAAAAATTGTGACTCTTTTGAAAACTAGTCACTTAAAAAGTTGAGACTTTTGAAAAAATCTTCAGAAACAAATCACTTTAAGAATTGTGACTTTTGGAAATTTCATTTTTCAAAATCCATCACTGGTAATCGATTACCATCAAGGTGTAATCAATTACACATCAACAGATGTGACTCTTCATCTTTAAATTTGAAAATAAAAATGTTTAGAAACACTGGTAATCGATTACAAGTATTGTGTAATCGATTACACAAGTTTGAAATGATTTGAAAATGTTTTATCACAAGTAGTGACTCTTGAAATTTGAAATCTAACGTTTTAAAACATTGGTAATCGATTACATGCTCATGGTAATTGATTACAGCTTTGTAAATCAGTTTTGAAAACAATGCTGGCTACTGGTAATCGATTACTACCTTCTGGTAATCGATTACCAGAGAGTAAAACTCTTTGGTAAAAGATTTTGTGAAAAATTCTTGTGCTACTCAATGCTCTGAAAAACTTTTTTAGTACTTATCTTGATTGAGTCTTCTCTTGATTCTTGAATCTTACTCTTGATTATTCTTGAATCTTGATTCTTGAAACTTGATTGAATCTTGAAACTTGATTCTTTGAAACTTGAATCTTGAAGCTTTTTGACTCCTGATTATTTGGAACTTGCTTAACTCTTGATTCTTTAGCATCATCAAAATAATCTTGGAAGTCATTGCTTCCACAAAATGACCAAGAAGTGGCCTATGCTTCTAGACAACTCAAGACTCATGAGAGGAATTATCCCACTCATGACCTGGAGTTAGCTGTTGTAGTTTTTGCCCTTAAGATGTGGAGGCATTACCTGTTTGGCTCCAAGATTGAGGTGTTTAGTGATCATAAGAGCCTTAAGTACTTGTTTAGTCAGAAAGAGTTGAACATGCGTCAAAGGAGATGGTTTGAGTTTCTTAAAGATTATGATTTTGAGCTTAGCTGCCATCCCGGCAAAGCCAATGTAGTGGCTGATGCCTTGAGTAGGAAATCTCTACATATATCTGCCTTGATGATTAGAGAGATGGATCTCCTAGAACAATTTAGAGACCTTAGTCTTGCATGTGAGGTTACTCCTAATAGTGTGAGATTAGGAACTTTGAGGATCACTAGTGAGTTACTAGGTGATATCAAGGAGGGCCAGAAGATTGATCCTTTTCTAAGGACTTAACATGAAGAGAGAGGTTAGTGAGTTTATGTATGCATGTTTAGTCTGTCAGAAGGCTAAGATAAAACACCAGAGACCTTTAGGGAAGTTACAACCCTTGGAGATACCCCAGTGGAAGAGGGACAATATTTCTATGGATTTTGTTGTAGGACTACCTAGAACCCCCAAAGGTTTTGATTCTATGTAGGTTATTGTTGACAGGCTGACCAAGTCTGCTCACTTTATTCCCATTAATATCATATTTTCCTTGGAGAAGTTGACCTCCCTGTATATTAGTGATATTGTCAGATTACATGGTGTGCCATCTAGCATAGTGTCTGATTGGGATCCTAGGTTTACCTCTACATTTTGGGAGAGCCTGAACAAAGTGTTGGGAACCAAGCTTAGACTAAGTTCACCTACCATCCTCAGACTGATGGACAAACTGAACGGATCATTCAGTCCCTGGAGGATCTTTTGAGGGCGTGTGTCTTAGAGCAAAAGGGAAGTTGGGAGAGTTTCCTGCCATTGATAGAGTTCGCTTACAACAACAGTTTTCACTCTACCATTGGCATGGCTCCCTATGAAGCTTTGTATGGTAGAAGGTGTAGGACACCTCTATGTTGGCTAGAGCCTAGAGAAAACCTCACCTTAGGACCTAAAGTGGTACAACAAACCACAGAGAAGGTGAAGTTGATCTAAGAAAGGATGAGGACCGCTCAAAGTAGACAAAAAAGTTATCATGATAAAAGGAGGAAAGATCTGGAATTTGAGGTTGGTGATCATGTATTCTTGAGAGTCACTCCGTGGACTGGGGTTGGTCGAGCATTGAAATCCCGAAAACTCACACCTCGCTTTATCGGTCCTTTCCAAATTCTTAAAACAGTCGGTCCTGTGGCATACCAAATTGCATTACCCCCATCACTTTCAAATCTTCACAATGTCTTTCATGTGTCTCAACTCCGTAAGTATATCTATGATCCATCTCATGTGGTCGAATTGGATGACATACAAGTAAAAGAGAATTTGACATATGAAACATTGCCTTTGAGGATCGAAGATAGACGAATGAAGCACCTAAGAGGGAAGGAGATTCCATTGGTCAAGGTAATCTGGGGAGGTACATCAAGAGAAGGTGCCACGTGGGAATTAGAGAGTCAAATGCAAGCCGCCTATCCATCCTTGTTTGAGTCAGGTAAAATTTTGGGGACGAAATTTCTAAAAGGGTAGGAGAGTTGTAACACCTTGAGATATTATAAGTTATAAATCGATGTTTAATTGTATTTATTGTGTTGTTTGATTATATGATAGACTTGAATGAGTTGAAGTATGCCTTGAACTATTCATGTGTGAATTTCTTGATATGGATGTTGAATTATGTGGAGTTTTGTTGAGCTAAGTTGAAAGTATGAGATTTTAGATTTTACCAAAACCTAGTTCAATGAAATCACGCTACCGGATTCGTTAACCGTTGGATCATCTTCAAATTTTGTCTGGATATCTCTAGGATATATTTCTACAGTATGACCGTTGGGATTTTGAAAACAATAACTTTTGGTCTCCCGCTAAGCGAGAATGGCGCGCTAAGCGCAATTCCAACCGAGAGGAATTGCGCTGAGCAGCCCAAAGCTGCGCTAAGCGAGCCCTAGTGCAGAGGGGGCTGCGTTAAGCGCAAGAAGTGGACTTCAGCTTAGTGCAACAGGCCCGCTAAGTGAAAGTTTCAGGTTATAAATACGTCCTTAGCGTGAAAAACATGATTTTCACTCTCCGCTTCTCCCAAAAACATCTCCCAAACCCTAAAACCTTATTTTCCACCACACAAGACCACTGGTGGCCGCTGTGAGCCTCCGTTGCTTGCCGTTTGACCCCCACACCAAGAGGAACACTTTAATCAGAGCGGAATCCTCAGAATCCTACTCGAAGATTTGATCGAGAAAATCCTTCAATCCTCCATTTCAAAGTTGCTCTGAGGTAACCTTGATTTCTGAGCTTTCTCCTAACTAGTTTGAGTTCCTCTTAGTGTCTCTTATGTGTTGGGTACTGTAATAGGGTGTTTTTACACTTCCTTTGAAAAACCCTAGAGAATGAGACATTGTAAAAGTTATCTTTTTATAACCTTGAGGTTGTTTTTGCGGCATTCACTGAACCCCGGTCACATTGGCATGATCGGAATTTCAAAATGATGTTTTCATTTGTAGAATCTGAAACACCCCTTAGCCCTTTATGTTTTGACACGGGTATTTGACCCCGAATGTTACCTTTGACCTTGTTTTTGAAATCCATACTAAATTCCTTTCATTTTGGTGTAATAGAGACTTGTGTTGGACCGACAAGCACGAACAAGAGAAAGACCTCTAAGTGACGCAAAGAGGAACTGACGAAGAGCTCACGATAGGTGAGGAGAGTTATTATAAAATTTACCATTTTGACACCATAGTTAGGGTTAGGGAACCTAGCCATGAGAATATCTGCCTGTCCCTGTTGTATGTTGATTTTCTTTCAAGAAAAACTATGTTTTTAACGAATGGGATGTGATATATCTATTGTTGATGAATAACATTATTGTTTATTAAACTTGTGTTGTTTGGAGACTTGGGGAGTGTAAGCCTTAGGCATGGAAAATATATTTACAAGCGGAATGCGACTCATTATTGATGCTATTGGTGACTTTAATTGATATGTGGCGATGTTGATATTTACGATGATATTGATTTGAGATGACGTTGTTAATGGTGATCATGTCAACATGAATTGATGTTATTATTGATGGTTATGTCAATATGGAATCAGGATGTTGTGATTATTGGTGATGTCATTGAAATGGAATGTTGATGATGTTGGAAATGCATTGACAAGTGCATGTTGTGTATGTTCATGGGGGGCAAAGTGCATTGACCTTGTCGGATGGCCCATTCGTGGGGGACAAGCGTGGTTAAAGAATCTAAGCATTCGCTGCAGGGATGCTTAGACGCTTTAATTGGTCCATGATCTTTGGCACTTGCTTTTGGCCACGTTTATACGTCGTATGTAGTGTATGTTCATGGGGGGGTGCATTGACCTTGTCGGACGTCCCTTGTGTGGGAAACTAAAGTGGTTAAAGAATCTAAGCATTTCTAAGGGGATGCTTGGGCGCTTTAAAAGGATGTTCTCTATTTAACAATACTCATGCGTTCCTTATAGGTTCCTGATGCTAAAAAGGATGTTCTCTATTTAACAATGCTCATGCGTTCCTATGTTGTCTCCTGGACTGCTAGACCCTGATTCCTCATGATAGCCTAGCCTAGTTATGTTCAAGCCTCATCCGCAGATCCCTCTTGTAAGACTAAACTCAACCAAGACCACATTAAGACACACATACATAACTAAGTTCTTGTGCCCTGATCCCATGTGATAGCACAACAACTTAGTCCTGTACTACCAAGGACTTTAGAATCAGACCAGTTCCCACTGTTGAATGACCCTAAAATCTATTTGTTGGGATGCGACCCTCATTTGACCACTTCGAGATACTTGGCACCCATCATTAGGCAATCCGTGAAGTTCCATGACATGCCGGAAGTCAAAAGAAAGCATTGATGCACAATCCATAAAGTTTTGTGACATGCCGGAAGTCAAAAGGAAGTGTTAATGCACAATTCGTGAAGTTCCGTAACATTCTGGAAGCCAAAAAAAGGGATAATTACGTAATCCATAAGGTTCCGTAACATTATGGAAAGAAAACGAGTATAGTTGTGAAATTCGTAAAGTTCCGTAACGTTACGAAAAAAGAATCAGCAAAAAAGGGGTAGGAGTGTATTTAGTAAACATGTGGGTGCAAATAGCAACCAGGCCCACTTGGGCCTGCCAGGAAGTTCCTCCAGAAGGCGGTGCCTTCTAGAGGAAGCAACCTAGCTCGCCTGGGCGAGCTGGGTGGCAAGCTTCTCCCTTTTTTCCCTATAAATAGGGGAAGGAGGGAAGAACAAAAATGTTCAACCCTCCTGATATCTGAGAATCACTTAAAATTAGTGAGAAAAATTGTTTCCGTGAAGAAAATCCAAGCCGAGGCGCTTCCGTAACACTTCTGAGACGTTTCCGTGGAGGATTTTGCGAAGATTTTCCGCCGTTCTTCGTTCGTTCTTCGGTCTTCAACCAGTAAGTTCCCGAAATCGAACTTTTCAATTCATTCTATGTACCCTTAGTGGTTCTCATTTGTTTCGCGTGCTTTTATTCTTATTTCATTTACTTTTCGTACCCCCTTTTGACGTGCTTTAGTCATTTATTTAAGTCATTTTCTCGCCCAATCGAAAATAAAATAAATTTCCACTAATAATTTGAATTGTAACATCTTTTAATTTCTGTTAAAATGAAATCCGATCGTTCGGTCATGCCGTAACCATGTTTAAAACCAAAAAAGAGGCAAAATAATAATATGATAATCAAAAAATAACTTTTAGTAAAATAATCAAAAAAATTAATCGGACGTTTTTCTTTGGGATTTTTCTTTCTTAATCGAATTGACTAATAACCAAAGTGAAACTAAGGCTAAAATCAATTCATAAATCAAACTTTTGTCATCACCTAAGAGAAAGCCATTTTTAAGGTCCAACGCCTTAAATTGGTCTTTTCCGCCTTTATTGTTTGAACATAGATTTCTAAAAAGCCTAAAATCAACATGTAGTTTTATTACCTCTTTCAAAAATAAGAAGAGATCATTAATGGTGCAATACCTTAATGTTTTCTCTCCTTTCAAAAGAATTGAACGATTATTTAATGGTCCAATGCCTTAAATGACCTTTCATTCAAAACATATTTTGCAAAAAAGGATAAAAACAATTTAACCGATGTTTGTTTCTCAAAGAACTACGTAGGTCTGATTTCCTTATCAGAATTGACGAATACGTAGGAGCAAGGGAAACACCCTCGTCGACCACAAAAAGAAAAATATAAAAAGACATAAGAACGTAAAAAAGGGAAAATAACATAAATTGAAGTCATATTTGCACATTTGATTAAAGGTTGCCGTCTCTTGCGACGGACGTGTGGGGTGCTAATACCTTCCCCGTGCGTAAATACAACTCCCGAACCTTTCACTTAAAGTTCGTAGACCATGTCTTTTCCGTTTTTTTCTATGTTTTCCTCAAATAAACGTTGGTGGCAACTCCGCGCGTATTCCTTTCTTGGAAGACGCACTCACGAGTCATGCGTCGCCCTCCCGCCGAAGGGTAGGTTGCGACAGTTGGCGACTCCATTGGGAACTGTTTTTAGAGAGTTAGGCCATTTAATCTTGTGCAATGTTTTATCATGACTTTCTCCTTTGTTGGTTTCCCTTTATTTTTCTTATGTTCTTGTATATATAACTCTTTGATGCTTTTAGTGCGTTTTAAAATGTATGCATGAGGTAAATATTTAGCCATTTGATGCACACAAACACCAACACTATTTGCACACACGGTGAGTTGAAAAAGGGCCCTATACCCGGGTTCGTGGGAACATAAGGAGTGGAGTTGAATCTGTGATCATGCTAGGTCTCCGACTTGCTTGATTACAGTGAACCCTCGTCTAGAGTTTTTCTCTTTGATAGCATATTGTTGCTAGTAGTCCCTACTGCTGTAATATGTTCTTCGAAGGGGATGATACCTCTAAAGACCATCAAGAGAGATATGACCACCTTGGGAATTATCACTAAAAGCCCTTTTAGCTCCCTCCCATGTAGGTCCCTAAAATAGGGGCACGGAGCAAACACGCTGCGTGCCAGAGGCGGCAGGCCCGATGACATACGGATACAAATTATGGTCATTCGCACGCTTTTGCTATCTGTAAGACTCGATGAGTGATAAACGCGCAGAGACAAATTATGGCCATTCTGCGCCCTTTGTCATTCAGGAGCAGCAAGTCGAGTGATAAACACGGAGAGACAAATTATGGTCATTCTGCGCCCTTTGTCATTCAGGGACAGTGAGTCGAGAGGTGGGCAGAGACAAATTATGGTCATTCCCCACACCTTTTCGCCATCCAGAGGCGATCGTGTCCGGTGGCACGCAGAGACAAATTATGGTCATTCTACGCCTTGCCACCTAGGCTCGATCATCCCCGAGGGCACACAGAGACAAATTATGGTCATTCTACGCCTTGTGTCAACCAAAAGGAACGAACTCGGCAGTATCAGGATGATGTTGGTCGTTCGGTGCTGATCATTTTCAAAATTTTTGCAGGTTCCGCAGGCGGGGAGATTCACCGGCCGAATGGTGTTTCGCTCGAACGAAATTAATGTCTTATCTTTACTTCCCTTTTATCTCCAATAAAAGACAAGTAAAGAGGGGCAACTGTCATACCCTAATTTCGTCCGGGGACCATCTGTTTGTTGGGATGCGACCCTCGTTTGACCACTTCGAGATACTTGGCTCCCATCATTAGGCAATCTGTGAAGTTTCGTGACATGCCGGAAGTCAAAAGAAAGCATTGTTGCACAATTTGTAAAGTTCTGTGACATGCCGAAAGTCAAAAGGAAGTGTTAATGCACAATTTGTGAAGTTCCATAACATTCTGGAAGCCAAAAAAATGGATGATTACGTAATTCGTAAGGTTTCGTAACATTACGGAAAGAAAACGAGTATCGTTGTGAAATTCGTAAAGTTTCGTAACGTTACGGAAAATGAATCAGCAAAAAAAAGCAGGGGGTGTATTTAGTAAACAGGGGGGTGCAAATAGCAACCAGGCCTACTTGGGCCTTCCAGGAAGTTCCTCCAGAAGGTGGTGCCTTCTAGAGGAAGCAACCTAGCTCTCCTGGGCGAGCTGGGTGGCAAGCTTCTCCCTTTTCTCCCTATAATTAGGGGAAGGAGGGAAGAACAAAAATGTTAAACCCTCCTGGTATCTGAGAATCACTTAAAATTAGTGAGAAAAATTATTTCCGTGAAGAAAATCCAAGCCGAGGCGCTTCCGTAACACTTCCGAGACGTTTCCATGGAGGATTTCGCGAAGATTTTCCGTCGTTCTTCGTCGTTCTTCGTTCGTTCTTCGTCGTTCTTCGGTCTTCAACCGGTAAGTTCCTGAAATCGAACTTTTCAATTCATTCTATGTACCCTTAGTGATCCTCATTTGTTTCGCGTGCTTTTATTTTTATTTCATTTACTTTTCGTACCCCCTTTTGACGTGCTTTAGTCATTTATTTAAGTCATTTTCTCGCCTAATCAAAAATAAAATAAATTTCCACTGATCATTCGAATTGTAACATCTTTTAATTCCTGTTAAAATGAAATGTGATCGTTTGGTCATGCCGTAACCACGTTTAAAACCAAAAAAGAGGCAAAATAATAATATGATAATCAAAAAATAACTTTTAGTAAAATAATCAAAAAAATAAATCGGACGTTTTTCTTTGGGATTTTTCTTTCTTAATCGAATTGACTAATAACCAAAGTGAAACTAAGGCTAAAATCAATTCATAAATCAAAATTTTGTCATCACCTAAGAGAAAGCCATTTTTAAGGTCCAACACCTTAAATTGGTCTTTTCCGCCTTTATTGTTTAAACGTAGGTTTCTAAAAAACCTAAAATCAACACATAGTTTTATTACCTCTTTCAAAAATAACAAGAGATCATTAATGGTCCAATACCTTAATGTGTTCTCTCCTTTCAAAAGAATCGAAAAATTATTTAATGGTCCAATGCCTTAAATGACCTTTCATTCAAAACATATTTTGCAAAAAAGGATAAAAACAGTTTAACCGACGTTTGGTTCTCAAAGAACTACGTAGGTCTGATTTCCTTATCACAATTGGGCTGCCGTCTCTTGCGACGGACGTGTGGGGTGCTAATACCTTCCCCGTCCGTAAATACAACTCCCGAACCTTTCACTTAAAGTTTGTAGACCACGTCTTTTCCGGTTTTTTTCGACGTTTTCCTCAAATAAACATTGGTGGCAACTCCGCGCATATTCCTTTCTTGGAAAACGCACCCGCGAGTCACGCGTCGCCTTCCCGCCGAAGGGTAGGTTGCAACAAGCTCCAATAGGCTCTTCTTTGTGGGTTGATGAGTTCTATCCCTCAGGATGACATGATCACTGGCCGACATGTTCTCTATGAGCTCAGTTGCTTCTTCTGGGGTTTTCTGCTTTATTTTTCCCCAAGTAGAAGCATCTAGTAATTGCTTGGTTTGTGGTCTCAGCCCATCTATGAATATATTCAGTTGGATTGGCTCGGAGAATCCATGGGTTGGAGTTCTTCTTCGTAAGTCTCTGAATCTCTCCAATGCCTCACTCAAGGATTCATCAGGGAACTGATGAAATGAAGATATTGTTGTCTTCCCTTCAACAGTCTTAGTTTCTGGAAAGTACTTATTTAGAAATTTTTCCACCATTTCTTCCCAGGTTTTAAGACTGTTGCCTTTGAATGAGTGGAGCCACCTCTTGGCCTCTCCTTCCAGTGAAAATGAGAAAAGGCTGAGTCTGATAGCTTCATCTGGTACACCGGCAATCTTAACAGTATTGCAAATCTCAATAAATGTTGCCAAGTGTGCATAGGGATCTTCATTAGGTAATCCTCGAAATAAATTACCTTGTATCAGATGGATCAAAGAATGTGGGTAGGTAATGTTGTGCGCTTGCACTTTTGGACGTGCAATGCTAGTGAAACCTTGTGGTACAGTGCCACTTGAATAGTCCTCAAGGGTAGTCCTCTGATCATGCTCATCTGCCATGGTAGCAGTTTCAGAATGTTGATTAGCGGATTCCCTTGATGATGGTGAATCAGGTGATAATGAATCAGAAAAATGAGTCTCCTCCTCAAGAATGGACGCAACTGTTCTGTCTTGCAACAGTTTCCTTCTCCTCTCAGCCCTGTTCCTTCTTAGTGTAGCTTCTATTTCTAAGTCCAAAGGAACTAGAGTACCTGTAGGAGATCTATGCATAAACAGTACTAACAGAGCAGTGGTTATCCAATTCAATTAGAGAAGATAAATATAAATTAAAGAACAAATATTCACAGAAACAATCAAAGAATAACAAATAAAGAATAGACACCTAAAAATGAGCTAACTTCCCAAATAAAAAAAAAGTTCCTTGTAACGACCCGCCTCGTCGCTACGATATCCACACTCTAATATTTGATGATTTCAATTTTTATAAAAAGAACTCCCTTAATTTTTTTGCTTATGAAAATAGAAGTGATTTTGTCACAACATAAATTCATCCAACAACACGCCATTACTTAAGTGAATATACATAATTACATAGAAACAATAATTCGGTACATGTCATACGCATAACGAAAATTAAATCTGTTCATAGATATAATTAAAATCTCAGTTTTACATCTTTAACTCAACAAAATAAAACTTAAAAACCAACTACAAAACACAACTCTCTCCCAAAATGACGCCAACGTCATCACGTCGGCTCGGCGGCTCTTCACCAGAATCTTACTCCCTGCACCCTGCCACTGTCATTCTGCACCCATGAACAAGGTTCGTGATCATCACAGGTATCCACCACACGATACAAAATTGCAAGGGTGAGTTCGTTATAAAAAGAACCAATACCAATTCCAAATAACCACAATTAGCAAGGAACATAGGCAAACATGATGAGCATACACAACAATCAATATTCAACACTCATATCCAACAAATATTCATCATACACATCCAACAATTACTCATCATTCATCCATGGACCCAATCAAGATTGCACATGATGATGCATGCACCTGACTCAACACTCAGATGCAATGTGGTACGTACCAACAACAACCAAATCTCAGGAAATAGCCCAAACGTGTCCACACGACACTCTCACTTAGGGAATTGTGCTGAGTTTGTCGAGACCACCCGATTGTGCATGTAACAGCCCCCCTCCCATAGGTGTTCCCTACCAAGTGACAGTCCCCTAGTAGAAAGTACACTTGGCCACAGTTACTCTATTTCCTGTGTCATATGAGCTATGATCATGGCCAAAAGTAAGTGCCAAAGATCATGGACCAATTAAAGCGCCTAAGCATCCCCTAAGAAATGCTTAGATTCTCTAACCATTCTAGTTACCCACGTCTGGGCCATCCGACAAGGTCAGTGCACTCTACCCCCCATGACATACACTCCATACGACGTATGATCGTGGCCAAAAGCTAGTGCCAAAGACCCTGGAAGGTCAATGCACAGTGCCCCCCACGATCATACACAACATCCAACGTATGAACATGGCCAAAAGCTAGTGCCAAAGACCCTGGAAGGTCAGTGCACAGTGCCCCCCACGAACATACACAACATGCACATGCCAATGCATTTCCAACATCAATCAACAAATCGTATTTCCATGTCATTCACAACATAAATACCATCTCATCTCATTGACGTTATCAACAACAACAACAACCTCATTTCATATTCACATATTCATCAATAATAACAATTCATGTTGATATGGTCTTTATTAACAACATCATCTCAAATCAATATCATCATAATTATCATTATCATCATCACATATCAATTAAAATCCTTAATAGCGACATCAACAACAAATCGCATTTCACACACACACACAAACATACACACACACACACACACACACACACACACACATATATATATATATATATAGCATCCCATTAGTTAAAACGTAATTTTCTTTGAAGAAAAATCAGCATGCAACAGAGATAGGTAGATATCCTCATAGCTAGGTTCCCTGACCCTAGCTATGGTGTTAAAACGGTAAATTTTATAATAAACTCCCCTCGCCTATTGTGAGCTACCCGCGGGTTCCTCGTCGTGTCACTTGGAGATTCCTTTTCGTCCTTGCTTGTTGATTCCACGCAAGCCTCTACCATACCAAAATGAAGGAGACTTAATATGGATTTAAGAAACAAAGCTAACAAAAATGCTCTGGGTCAAACACCCACGTCACTACATGAAAGAGCTGAGAGCATTTCGGGTTTTACAAAGGAAGCGTAAAACATACAATGGTGGTTCCAAAGTCAGAAAAGATGCAAAGACAAGCTGAAACGAACAAGGAACAAACATGGAATCATGATTACCTCAAAGGAAATGAAAGGTCGGATTAGGGTTTCGTTCTCTACCGAAACCGCGAGCCAAGTTGGAAGATTCCGCTTCGATCGAAGGGTTCCTCTCAGTATGGGGTTGCAACGGAGAACAACGGTGGTTTGTGGTGGCTAATGGTGGTTGTGGGTGATGGAGAAAGTGCTTAGGACGCTAGAAATGGATTTGGAAGAAAGAAAGGAGAAGAAATGATGTTTTTCCTAAGCTACACGAAAGCAAAGGCTGAAATGCTCAAATAAGAAATGGTCTCGGGAACGGAATCTTCGAGCACACTCCAGACATTTTCTCAAAGATCCCAACGGTCAGATCGTGTAAAAGTGTCTGTTGAAGCTGCAGACCAAATTTCGGGAATATCCAACGGTTAACGAAGACAATGTTTTTACCGAGGCAGCTCATGTAGCTTCCTCAAGAAACTTCCTTGTGGTTTCTTTGAGAAGCTTTCTCAAGAGGCTTCTTTGAGAAGCTAGATCTTTATCTACCCACACCCCTTTATTAACTGAATTAACCTCCTTGAAAATAATGTTGGATAAAAATAACGCAACAAATAATCAAACATCAAACATAATTACTAATATTATATAGATATATATCAAGGTGTTACAATTCTCCCACCCTTTTAGAAATTTCCTCCCCGAAATTTACCTTACTCAAACAAGGATGGGTGAGCTTCTCGCATCTGACTTTCTAATTCCCACGTGGCATCTTATCCTATGCACCTCCCCAAATCACCTTGACCAACGGATTCTCTTTCCCTGTTAGGTGTTTTGTTCGCCTATCCTCGATCCTCAAAGGCAATGTTTCATATGTCAAATTCTCCTTCACTTGTACATCATCCAATTCAATCACATTGGATGGATCACAAATATACTTATGGAGTTGAGACACATGAAAGAAGTTGTGAAGATTAGAAAGAGACGGGGGTAATGCAATTTGGTATACCACAGGGCCAACTCTCTTAAGAACTTGGAAAGGACCAATAAAGCGAGGCGTGAGTTTTCGGGATTTCAATGCTCGACCAACCCCAGTCCACGGTGTGACTCTCAAGAATACATGATCACCAACCTCAAATTCCAAATCCTTGCTCCTTTTATCATGATAACTTTTCTGCCTACTCTGAGCAGTCATCATCCTTTCTTGGATCAACTTGATCTTCTCTGTGGTTGGTTTACCACTTCCAGTCCTAAGGTAAGGCCTTCTTCGGGCTCTAACCAACATAGGGGTGTCCTACACCTTCTACCATGCAAAGCTTTATAGGGAGCCATGCCAATGGTAGAGTGAAAACTGTTATTATAAGTGAACTCTATCAATGGAAGAAAACTCTCACAGCTTCCCTTCTGCTCTAAGACACACGCTCTTAAAAGGTCCTCCAATTACTAAATGGTCCATTCAGTTTGGCCATCAGTCTGAGGATGGTAGGCTGAACTCAGTCTAAGCTTGGTTCCCAACGCTCTGTTCAAGCTCTCCCAAAATCTAGAGGTAAATCTAGGATTTCTATCAGATATTATGCTAGATGGCACACCATGTAACCTGACAATCTCACTTATATACAAAGTGGTGAACTTCTCCAAGGAAAATATGATATTGATGGGAATGAAGTGATCAGACTTAGTCAGTCTATCAACAATAACCCAGATAGAATCTAAAACTCTAGGGGTTCTAGGTAGTCCTACCACAAAATCCATGGAAATACTGTCCCACTTCCACTGGGGTATCTCTAAAGGTTGTAACTTCCCTGAAGGTCTCTGATGTTCTATCTTAGCCTTCTGACAGACTAGGCATGCATACACAAACTTACTAACCTCTCTCTTCATGTTGGGCCACCAAAACATCGTCTTTAAATCCTGATACATCTTGGTAGCACCAGGATGGATGCTCAAATTACTCCTATGTCCTTCCTCTAAGATCATCTTCCTAAGTTCAAGCACATTGGGAACACAAATCCTACCTTGAAGTCTCAAAACTCCATCTGATCCAACCTTGAAACTACTGTCCCTTCCTGACTCTATAGCCTCTAACCGAGTCCTTAGAAAAGGATCAATTTTCTGACCTTTCTTGATATCACCTAGTAATTCACTAGTGATCCTCAAAGTTCCTAACCTTACACTATTAGGAGTAACCTCACAAGCAAGACTAAGGTCTCTAAGCTGTTCCAGGAGATCCATCTCTCTAACCATCAAGACAGACATATGTAGAGATTTCCTACTCAAAGCATCAGCCACTACATTGGCTTTACCAGGATGGTAACTGAGCTCAAAATCATAATCCTTAAGAAACTCTAACCATCTCCTTTGTCTCATGTTCAGCTCCTTCTGACTAAACAAATATTTAAGGCTCTTATGATCACTAGACACCTCAAACTTAGAGCCAAACAAATAATGCCTCCAAATCTTAAGGGCAAAAACTACAGCAGCCAACTCTAGACCATGGGTGGGATAATTCCTCTCATGAGTCTTAAGCTGCCTAGAAGCATAGGCCACCACTTGGCTATTCTGCATCAACACTCCGCCTAAACCCATCTTTGATGCATCACAATACACCTCAAATGGTTCTCTCGGGTTAGGCAAAACTAGCACTGGAGCGGTTGTCAATCTTTCCTTAAAGGTTTGGAAACTATGCTCACATTGGGTATCCCACACAAAAGCTTGACCCTTACGAGTCAGTTTAGTTAAAGGTAGAGCCAACTTGGAGAAACCTTCTATGAATCTCCGGTAATATCATGCTAAACCTAGAAAACTCTTAATCTCAAAAACAGACTTAGGACTCTCCCACTTAAGAACAGCTTCTATCTTAGAGGGATCCACAACTATACCCCCTTGAGATATCACATGCCCTAGGAAACTAACTTTCTCTAACCAGAACTCACACTTGGACAACTTAGCATAGAGTTGTCGGTCCTTAAGGGTATGCAACACAATCCTCAAATGTTCTTCATGCTCCTCTCTAGTCTTGGAGTATACCAGAATATCATCTATAAATACTACCACAAAACTATCAAGGTAAGGGTGAAAAACTCTATTCATGTAGTCCATAAACACTCCTAGAGCATTAGTCACACCAAAGGGTATGACCAGATACTCATAGTGACCATAACGGGTCCTAAAAGCAGTCTTTGGTATATCCTCAGACTTCACTCGGATCTGATGATAACCCGACCTAAGGTCTATCTTGTTAAACACACAAGCTCCTACCAGCTGGTAAATAAGGTCATCTATTCTAGGCAAAGGGTACTTATTCTTAATCGTTACCTTATTCAACTAGCGGTAATCCACACACAACCTCATGGTTCCATCTTTCTTCTTCACTAGCAACACTAGGGCTCCCCACGGAGATACACTAGGCCTAACAAACTGCTTATCCAACAACTCCTCTAACTGTTTCTTAAGCTCAACTAACTCTATAGGAGACATCCTATAAGGAGCTATGGATATGGGTCCAACACCAGGTACTAAGTCTATGGAAAAATCTATCTCTCTCTCAGGTGGCAGACCAGATATATCCTCAGGAAACACTTCCGGAAACTCTCTAACAACAGGGAGGTCACACATAGAAACCTTTGTCTCTACTTTAAGGCTAGACAAGATCATGTACACTTGAGCATCTTCCTTTAAAGATGTCACAACTTGGTTGGCAGAGATAAACATCATATCCTTACTCACTCCAGAATCATCAAACACCACACTTTTCTCAAAACAGTTCAACAAGACATGGTTGGAAGATAACCAGTCCATACCAAGAATAACATCAATCTGGCTCAAAGGCAAACAAATCAAATCAATCAAGAATATCCTACCAGAAATCTCCACAGAACAATTCAAACACACATCAGAAGTTAACACAGAACCACTAGTAGGGGTCTCTACTACTATATCTTTATTTAAAGAAGACACAGAAAGCTTAAGTTTTCCTACACACAAACAGGGATATAAAAGGAATGGGTGGCACCAGAATCAAACAACACAAGCAAAGGAATTCCCATTTTATGAAACATCTACCTTGGATTAGATCTTTTGGGAATTTCAAAAGCTTTCAACACCATTAAGGGTAAAGACTCTTCCCCGTGGCCTTTGGATGTCCAGTTTGACCATTCGGGCCTCCACCATTGTGCTCTTTCTTGGGTCGTGAACAATCTCTTTGAGTGTGTCCCTTTTGTCCATAATTAAAACATATTACGCCTATATCGGGACAATTCAAGGAGATGTGCCCTGGCTTACCACACCTGTAACAAATGATATGAGTGGAGAAAGTATTGGGTTTGCTACTGCTACCACCTGCAAATCCCCTAGCAACAGTCCTCTGATTGTCATGGTGGTTACCATATTTCTTAGGAGGAGTCGAATATGGTTTTCCTCAATGTTGAGGCCCATTCTTTTTGTTCCTCATTGGACCTGTACTCCTATAATAGTCGCCCTGTCTCGGGAGTCTTCATCCCAAATCCGACACATGTTAACCAAAAATGGGAACTGACGAACACCTTGGTAATTCATAGCTTGCTTCACTTCAGGTCGTAAGCCATTCAGAAACTTTACACACTTGGAACTTTCACCATCTCTCCCTTGATAATGGGGAAAGTATCTCACCAGATCCTCAATCTTGGCTGCATATGCAGCCATAGTCATACTTCCTTGCTTAAGCTCCAAGAACTCCATCTCCTTCTTGTTCCTAACATCCTCAGGAAAGTATTTCTCCAAAAACACTCTCTTGAAGACATCCCAGGTCACATCTAGACCTTCAGCCTCTAGGCATTGGCGAGTATTCTCCCACCAATACTTAGCCTTTTCCACTAGAGTATATGTACAAAAAGCAACCTTTTGCCCCTCCGGACATGCCATAACTCAGAAAATTTTCTCGATTTCCCTTATTCAGTTCTGAGCACCATAAGGTTGTATCGTCCATTAAAAGAAGGAGGGTTGTTTCGTTGGAAGCGGTCCAACCCATGGTACTCAACAACTCCACCAGCTTCTCCTCTATTCGGATT